>NC_134483.1:312891076-312893576 GCF_040206685.1 Ascaphus truei | reverse complement strand
CATTTGTACAGGATGATATGGAGACGAAACAAATTAGTGCTCCCATAAATTTGAGTTAATTCCCAAAGGCCCATAAAAAGATTCGCAAAAGAAGGAGCGAAAGAAGTCCCCATAGCAGTGCCTTTAATCTGTAAATAAAATTGTGAGTCAAAAGAAAAATAGTTGTGAATAAGTAAATAAGAAAAATAAATTCCTGAATGAAAGTGCACTGTGCCAGTGATAATGTGGAAGTATGTAAAAAATGTGGCAAGTAGACCGTGCTCATGTGCTATGATAGTGTACAAGGATGTGACGTCCATGGTGACCCAACGATAATTAGAATTCCAATTGGATCCCCTCAACAGACACAAGTAGATTAGCGGTATCCTGGATATAAGAAGGGAGGGAATGTACCAGAGGTTGGAAGAACCCATCGACGTACCTGGAAACACCATCTCTCAAGATGCAATGCTGGACACAATGGGCCTCCCCGGGTGGTGGTCCAGCCCTGCCCTTTACTGTATGTATCTTTGGGAGATGGTGGAACACAGGCACGACAGGGGTGTAAACAATTGAGATAATTATATTCCTTTGTCGTTAGAACATAAAGGATGTTACCCAACTCAACAGATTTAGCAATTCACGCTGAAATTTCTCTGTTGGATCAGTTTTAAGCTTAACATAGAAGGTAGAATCACTCAATTGTCTCAAGGCCTCAGCTCTATATTGGGAAGCAGATTGGACAACCACTGCCCCCCCCTTATCCGCGTTCTTTATCACAATAGATTTATCATCCATGAGGGTCCTGAGACTACATCTTTCAACCTCTGTTAAATTATCAGAAATAGGTGTTGTAAAAGAAATCCCCCTGGCCAATATCTGGAGGTCTCTCTCCACTACTACCGCCTCAAAAGCCGAAATGAAGGGACCTCTGGAAATACTGGGTACAAAGATTGATCTCCTCTTTAAACCTGAATCGGTGTGACCAAAGAAAGAACCAGTTTCAGGAGCCACAGATTCAGTAGTGCTCTTCCTGATAAAGCGTCTCCATATCAAAGGAAAATACAACATCTGCAAAAGCATCTGATGGGACCCCTAGCAACAACTGTATCAACAGAATCATTATACACAGCATCCAACATCATCATTCTACTTTGAATAAATCTTTTTTCAAAGCCAGTTTGCGAGTATACTTTTAAAGATCTATCACGGTGTTAAAAAGATCAAATTTTTTGTATGGAGCAAAATTAAGTCCCTTATTAAGGAGTAGAATTTGTTGAGATTGTAATACAGTGTCTGATATGTTAATCACATTGTTCAGGGATGGGTTCATGAGTATTTTTTCCTCTTGGAGGATCCGCTTAGCCAGCCGGTTCTTTTTTCCCCGTGGTGACCCATTCCGTTTTTTAACTTTGGTTTTGACATCATGGATTTAGAAATATCCTCTAATTCTGCGAGCAAAACAAGTTGATTATGCAAAATTCCTCTGGTATGTTATTAACAAGACGGAGTAAATATACAGTCAGGGACCCTGTCTTGCTCAGAAAACAAATGATGTACCAAAACCCAGGTATTGTCTGAAGACAATCCCTTAACAATACAAACACTCCCTCTCATCACCAAAACACCAAAACTTTAGAGGGACTCTTACCGTAGTCCCAATAAAACCTTACAACTCTGATACTTTAAAAATGGATACAGGGGGAGACTTCCGGTGACGTCACAGCCGATGGTTTGCTAGTGAGAGAGCTCTCCGACGCCCCTCGCTATTAAAACTAACAGAATAAGCTTTTCCTCCCACCCCCAAACTCCCCGAATTTGGACCCCACATCGAGATCAAACACTGCAGAGATGACAGGGAAGGCGCAAAAGAAGAACCAGTACCCCTCCGTCACCAAGTTCTTCCCCCCCGGCACAGCGCCTGGCTGATATCAGCCCCGATGGGCAAGATGGCGCCGAGGAAGAACCAGAGCACGAGGCGCGCAGCGGCCGGCAGAGCCCGATCGACACAGATCCCCCCCGTCTTAAATAAAGAATTTTTTGACTCCCTTATCATTAAAATGAGGAGAGGGGTCCAAGAGGACACTTAAAAAGCCCTTCAAACAATACGCGCCGAAGTGGGAGCGCTGACGGAGCGGACAGAGGACCTAGAGGTGAAAATGGAGGGAATTACAAACGAGCAAGCAGAGACCCACGAAGAAGTATTAAGATGCGGGGATGCGATCCGCGACATGCAAAGCAAGCTCGAGGATCTAGAAAATAGGGAAAGGAGGCAGAACATCCGCCTCAAAAATATCCCTGAAGACATCACGCAACGAGGAACTTCAACCGTACCTCCGCAGACTTCTTCCTCCAGCTTGTCCCCGACCTATCAGACCATGATTTACACACCGACCGAGCCCACAGAGCCCTGGGCCCAAAGTCAACAGACCCCAACCGTCACAGAGATGTGGTGCTTTAGAATGCACGCTTACTCTGCAAAGGAACGCATCATGATGGCTGCCAGGGATCTACGCTCCGA
>NC_134483.1:312678817-312890876 GCF_040206685.1 Ascaphus truei | reverse complement strand
TGCATCCTCCCCCAACAAAAAAAGAGGGGTGGCTATACTGATTAAAAACAATACCCCATTTGCCCCAACACAATTAACTAAAGATCCCGAGGGATGGTATATACTCCTCAAAGGTACACTATCAGGTTCCCCTATAGCCATCCTCAACATTTACGCCCAAACGCAAACCAACCCCAATTCCTCCAGAATCTTCTCAGTACCCTTGGCCAACCGACGCTCTCCTCCCTCCTCCTCGTCGGTGATGCAAATATGGTTCTAACCCAGACCAAGATAGATCGGGCCAGACTGCGGCCCTATACTCAGCCAACTACAGAAAAAAGCCCAAAAATTCCAGGATACTCTTAGAGAGTATTCATTGACAGATATCTGGCGGACCCAGCACGTGGGCCAGAGAGACTACTCTTTCTATTCAGCCCCCCATCAGTCTTACTCGCGGATCGATTATTTTCTAGGCACCAACAATGTACTCCAGGCATCCTCCCACTCCGACATAGGCCCAATAACCTGGTCCGACCATGCCCCTATCATACTCACCCTCTCTCTGCCTTTCGTCAAAACATCAGTATATAACTGGAAACTCAACGACTCGCTTCTCAACGACCCACAAGTGATTAAGACGATTAAGCAAAAACTACACACCTTTTTCCAACTAAAAAAGGCTCAGTCCCTGCAGCAGCAATGCTCTGGGAAGCGCACAAAGCCACCATAAGAGGGGAACTCATATCACTAGCCTCCTATAAGAAAAAAATAAAACAAAAAGCCCAGAAAGAACTTACTGAAAAAATTATAACGCTAGAGCAATTACATAAACAATCCCTATCGAAAAAGGTGTTTAGAACCCTTGAGAAAGCGAGATCCGATCTAAAAATACTCCAACTTGACGAGGTAGAGAGAGCCCTGAAATGGACCAAACAGCGGTTCTATGATAGGGGTAACAAAGCGGACAAACTTCTGGCCTCAAAATTAAGAGGTATTAGGACAAAGGCCCAGATTACAAAGATCAGAACCAAAAACGGTCAAATCTCGTACAACGAGAAAGACATCGCGCGCAAGTTTGGAGAGTTCTACACGGACCTCTACAACCTCCACCCCACTAGCCAATCAAACGATAATGATAAGAGCACCTCCGACTACTTAACCCAATGCAACCTCCCGTCCCTCACACAACAAGAACTTGAGTTCCTAAACCAGAGAATAACCCAAGAAGAGCTAGATAATGCAATATCCTCTCTCAAAATAGCCAAGACACCCGGACCTGATGGATTCTCCAACGGTTACTATAAAAAATTAGCAAAATCCCTGTCCCCCTACCTCCTAGAAATGTTTAACTCCTTTCTACAGGGAGAACAGATCCCAGGCACGATGTCAGCAGCCAATTTGGCCATCATACATAAAGAGGGCAGAGACCCACTTCAATGCGGCAGCTACCGCCCAATATCCCTGCTAAACACTGACCTCAAGCTTTTCAGTAAAATTCTAGCAAACAGACTGAACCCTATTATCCCAAGGCTAATTCATATAGACCAGGTGGGATTTGTGTCAGGAAGACAGGCCTCTGACAACACCCGCAAAATTATTGATATTATAGACCACGTGCACCTCAAACAATCTCAGGCCTTGATACTCAGCCTCGACGCGGAAAAGGCCTTTGACCGGATCAAATGGTCCTTCCTTGACCAGACGATGCGCCAATTCGGCTTCTCCGGCCCATTCCTTGAGGGAGTCCGAGCCCTCTACACTAACCCCACGGCCTTATTAAAACTACCAGGTGGCCGATCCAACCCAATAAAAATCCAAAACGGTACCAGACAAGGCTGCCCCCTTTCCCCTTTACTCTTCGCCCTGTCCATAGAGCCCCTAGCCGCCAGAATCAGAACTGAACCAACCATAAAAAGAATTTTAGTCGGTGACAGGGAGTATAAAATCTCCCTGTTCGCCGATGATATTATCCTTACCCTATCAGATCCCCTCACTTCCCTCCCCAACCTAGAAAAACTGTTAGACCAATTTGGCCGCCTCTCAGACTACAAAGTCAACACAGACAAGTCAGAGGCTTTCAATATCTCTCTACCGAATCCCATATGGACAACCCTGCAAAAGAAATTTAAGTATAAATGGAATAGCTCCCATATCAAGTATTTAGGGATTAAAATAGCGAGCTCATATGGCTCACTATATCAAACCAACTACCCTCCCCTTTTCCGTCAGATCGTAAGAGATCTCGAGACCTGGCAGACCCACCAAATATCCTGGTTCGGTAGAATAATATCCACCAAAATGAATATCCTTCCCCGCTTGCTTTATTATTTTCAGACCCTTCCTGTCCCCGTCCCACTAGCAGATCTGAGGAATATCCAGACCCATATTCTGCGTTTCATCTGGCAACAACGAAGAGCCAGGGTCCCACGGTCAGTACTTTTAGCGTTGAGGACGAGAGGGGGTCTAGGGGCGCCGGTTGTAGTCCGATACTACCAGTCAGCCCAGCTGAGGCAGGCGGTGGTTTGGAATAACCCCCCGACCTCTAACTGCTGGCTGGAGATATAGACACACCACGCGTCCCCGACCCCCCTCTCAGCCCTACTATGGACCCACGCCCACAAAGGCAAGAAGCCCATGAGACTCAGCCTTGGAGCAATGAGATGCACGTGGTCGACATGGTTGAAAACCAAAGGGAAATATGGCCTAGCTTCAACTCCCTCTCAATTGACCCCCTTATTCGGGAACCCGGATTTCCCGCCCGGTTGTTCCCGACCCCAATTCAGCCAATTTCAAGGCCTAAACATCAGAGTGGTTGCGGACTTACTGGAAAGCGACGAGGTCATGCCCCTCCGGGAACTACGAATTAAACTAACGTCCCCTGATCTTCCTATATTCCAATATTTACAGATTAGACATTTCCTGAGAACCCAATCCCCTAGCCTAAAATTCCCACCGCGCTCCAGATTTGAGACCCTCTGCCTCAGGGGCGAATACCAAAGAGGCCTCATCTCCGAGATATATAGAATACTAGAGGCGGCCCAGCCCTCCCCTAGTCATTTATATATGCAAAGGTGGAGCGAGGACCTGAACACCAATCTAGACCTTGAGGACTGGGAGGATATCTGGGAGGCAGCTACCAAAACTTCAATTTGCTCCGTCACAAAAGAAAATATTTACAAAATATTATTTCACTGGTACCTGACCCCGAGTAGACTGAGCCAAATCTACCCAGGCACCCCCGACGAATGCTGGAGGGGATGTGGTCAAAGGGGGGACATGTCCCACATTTGGTGGACATGCCCGGAGATCCAAAAATTCTGGACCCGGATCCAGGGCCTTCTGACCGAGACCCTGGATGTTGAGATACCCCTGGAACCCCTGACCTACGTGCTGGGAAAACCAGTCGACGACCTTCCCCCCCCCTATAGCCAGACTCACGGCAGCGATCCTAACGGCCGCCAGATGCTGCGTAGCGGCGGCTTGGAAGAAAATCAAAGCTCCCTCTAGAAGAACGGTAGTCACTAGGATAGATGGAATTATGGGTATGGAAAGACTAACGGCAATGCTGAGACAAAAAAAAAAAAAATGCCGCAATTCTACTCAACCTGGGAACCCTGGCCAGGATCAGGCGACCTGACTAGCACATAAATTTTACCGCAGGACTAACTCCCCGACCTCCGAACCCCAAATCCATCTAGGGTCTCACTTCGGAGATGTTGGGTCCTTATTTAAAGGCGCCATCTATGAAAGCGTGAATAAAAAATACAAGTTTAGAGTTCAATCACAGAATAACAAGCGAGGTTATTGGTGTACTTGTGCACACAGGAGACAGCTTATAAACAAAGCTCTCTGACAGGTATTTGGAAGAACGGTATATTTATACCCTAAAATTAAAGCTCACGCCCCTTTATGGGGTGGCTTGTATGTCATATAAATAACATAAATGTATAAGAAAAACAAAATGAAAATGAGAAAGTCAGCTAAACTCATTATACAAGCTCAATAACCATTACCCCATATATCTGGGTACTGCTATGTTTGAGCATTCTTTAAGGGGGTGAATGTGAGAAATGATTTCTATCTCTGATTCAACCACCTTACACTTTAAATATGAGAAGTGTATTTTATCTGTGATCCCACCTAACTGCTTAGTACTTTCTCAAGGCTCACTTTCTCAGTTTGTCACAAGAAATACAATAAACTACCAAATATCTGTGAGAGAGGAAGCCAAAATACTTTGGAAGTGTATAATGGTATTCCCGCCCCCCCCCCCCCTCTGGGAGATTCTACCATTACTGGTCGTGTGGTGCATGATACCTGCTGGTAACAGGAGGGCTGAGCTATCCACCGGTGGTAGTGGGGACACAGAATCAGGTTTGTGTGGTACATTACCCACGTGGTTCTCTAGCAGTGCATCTGTAAGGAATAAGGGAACACGTCCCCTGCAGCGTTTCCCTCCTTACCTCCTGCTGTACAGCATCCCGCTGCAAGCGGTCAGAGAGCATGATCCTCACGGCGCGCTTCCTCTTTGCCTCCTGCTGTACAGCCTCCCATGCACCTTACAGAGTGCGCGTGCCCATGGAGGGCTTTTAAGGATCGCTGGTACCGCGTGGTTGCCCTGCGTGGTGCACACGCATGACCCGCGTGCACCGCTCCCCAGCTGCGCGTCAACTCTCATATCTCTCCCACCTGTCTCCTGCACCTTGCAGCCTATCCCTGCTACCGCGGAGGCCGCGCCTACGCTCCTCCATCAGTCCAATACATCCAGCTCTCCTATATATGCTCAGCCTTTCCTTTCATTCTTTGGCTGAGCATAGTTCATGGTAGACTTGTGTTCCCATGTCCCTGCCTTGCCTTGTTCCTGTTGTGCTTTAACTCTCTGCTGCTTATCTCTTCTGTATACCGACCCAGCTTGACTTTAGACCTCTCTCTTGATTACCGACCCCGGCTTGCCTCTGACTATCTGCTATTCTCCATCCCTGACCACGGCTATCGGACCAACTACCTTCCTACTGGCTCCAACCCCAGACCACGGCACTCCAGACAATGACTACTCTCCTGGCACCTACCTACACCTTCAGCAAGTATCAAGACTAACCCACTCTCTCCAGCCCAGACCCGGCGATCTTGAATATTCACCCTCCAGGCGTGCCTCCGCTGCTGTGGGTGTGCAGTTTCATACTTTCCCACCTCAGTACCGGGGTCTCGCCTTGTTCGTGGTGAGCGCACGCGTTACAGCAGAGCCTCCATCTGCCGTAGGCTCCAAACGAAATCCAAATAGGAACCGGAGCACAGCCCCACCGACGTAGCATGGGACACAGGAAATTCTTTCATGGATTTATTGGGTTAAAAGAACATAGGAACAAAATCCTGACAAACACTCTGACATGTTTCACGTTCAGGGCGCTTTATCAAAGAGTAGTTTGTCAGGAAGCACAACACTCAATTATATAGAGAAACTCCACCATTGTATCAGCTGTAGCACATAATGAATAAGCTTGTCAGCTAATCACATGAGAGATGTACTAAGTGACAAGATAATGAAGTGGAGTATTAATCAACACATATACACAGAAATAGACTAAAAAATGTTAAACTAATCTAAATAGTGAACATTCAATTAAAAATAATAGTTTATTATAAATCTAAATGAATAAAAACTGTGTGACTAAAGTGACGTCACTGCAAAACCTTGTTTCGAATAAACCAAATCAATCATAATCATATAATAATAAATGTAATAATTAAATACCAAGAATTGAAGACATATAATCACAATAATGCAGTGGGGAGAAAATATATGACAATTCATTAGTTAATGTAAAAAATGTTTAAGCTCCCATTCAACATTTAACCCCCTAGGGAAAAGTGTGTCCACAGTGAATATCCAATACATTTCCCTCTTGTTGAGGGTGTTTAATCTGTCTCACCCTCTAGTAGCCAAAGCTACATGTTCAACACCAACGAATTGAAAATTGTTGATGCCACCTAAATGGCATTCCGTAAAATGCCTTGACACAGGATGTTCTAAATCCTTTCTTTTGATCAACCTAGCATGTTCGGAAATTCTATCTTTTAGGGGCCTAATGGTCCTCCCATATACTTCTTATTACAATCACACAAGATCATATATATTACGAAACTTGTGTGGCAATTGATAAATGTAGGAATTTTATAGCTAGTTTTAGGTTGTACAGTCAAGAACTTTTTAACAGGTTTAGCATATTGGCATAGATTACATCGAACGCTTATGTGAAACCCAGAGGGTTAGAAGATGTTAGATGTGATTAGAAGAGGTGACAGAGCTGAAAAGACTCGGGGAAATAGACGAGGCCAATGTTCTAGCCTTTTTGAACACAAATGTAGGGCCTTCTTTAGTAACCATATCGAGATCTGTGTCAAGTTTCAATGTATCCCAATGTCTGTGGACAATGTTTTGAATTTGATTGGCTTTTCCTAAATTGTGTAATAAATAAAGGATTGGTAAAACCCTGTTTTTCTGTTTTTTATGACATACCAATGTACCCCTATCCTGAACATTAGCTTGCTGAAAGGCTGCATCAATATAATCTTTATTGTATCCCCTGGCTTTAAACCTTGCACTGAGATCTTTCGATTTCTCAATAAAAGATGTCTGAAAAAGAGCAAAGTCTTTTATACCTAAGGAATTGTCCCTTAGGGATCCCACGTATTAGGGATCTGTGGTGACTACTCCTGGCATGGAGGAATGAGTTTCTGGAATTAGGTTTTTTATAAATATCCATCTGTATGGTATGTTTGAGATCCACATAGAACATCACCTCAAAAAAGCTAATGTAGTGAGCATGCGTCTCCATAGTGAATTTTAAATTAATGTCATTGTTATTCAGTGTGTTGAGGAAAGTGTAAAGTGTGTCAATCTCACCATCCCAAATAAAGATAACGTCGTCTATATAGCGTTTATAGAAGACAATGTGATGACAGTGAATATTAGTGCTACTATAAATGTGTAACGATGCGCGGAACACGAATCCTGCGGTGTGTTCCTTCCTTACCTGTTCTGATCGCCGCCCTCTAGCTGCGAGTCAAGATCCTGTGTCTTTAAGGATTCCGAAGCTAACGACGCCATTTTGCTTCCTGGCAAATCCTGCCCTCCTCCTCCTGACAGGAAGTAAGCCTCTCTCTGACTTTCTCATTGCTTACAGCTGCTGCTTCCTTTAAATAGCACTCAGTGTCTACCTGTCTGGGGTCCTGCAAGTCCTACCATTGTATGCTGCTCCTGCCTGGACCTCCTTGGGATCTTTACTCATCTCCTGTGGATTCCAGAAGACTGGGACAGTCACTCAATTACTACTGAGGTTAGTTTACCGTCGGGTAGTGTAGGTACCTGCTTAGTAGGGTTCACCTTGACATGGTGGCAGGCTTATAATTCCTTGGCCAATGGATTAGACTAAGAACCCTTATGTTTATATTTAGTTTTGCTGCACTCTTCAGTTATTGGCACTATGCCTTTAAGGAGGCTGGACGTCCTCCAGGATGCACTCCACTATTGTGACCTTGTGCTTTGGATACTACCTCATCTGCTTCTCACATGTGGCTTCCTTCTACCCCCGCGTTGGTGCCTGAGAACGCGCGCACTCCCGCTCTGCTGTCAGAGCATGCGCGCACATGCAGCTGGATCACTCGTGCCTATGAGTAGGCATCGCACCTCCGGACGCGTCGCGCATTCTCATGCGCGCGGTGCGGTCACGTGACTACGTGCGCCGATCCCAAGCTGCGCGGCAACTCACTCCCTTCATCTCCCCTGTGGCCTCCCCACCTCGCTACCGGGTCCTTCCCCTTCCCTGCGCTTATGTGGAGAGCACAAACGTCACAAAATGTGATTAAATTCCCAAAGTCCCATAAACAAATTAGCATAAGAAGGGGCAAAAGACGTCCCCATAGCTGTGCCTTTCTTTTGAAGAAAAAACTGTGAATCGAACATAAAATAATTGTGAGTGAGTAAAAAGTTAATACAATCTTGAATGAAAGTGCTCTGTGCTGTGGAAAGTGAAGAAAATTGTAAAAAGTGTTGAATGGCCTGACGGCCGTGATCATGTGCAATGATGGTTTAAAGAGATGTGACGTCCATGGTCACCCAACGATAATTAACATTCCAGATAACCCCCTCCATAGCCAGGAGGCGATCCGTAGTGTCACGGATATAGGAAGGTAATGCATGTACCAATGGTTGTAAAAACCTATCGACGTACCGGGAAACACCATCTCCCAAAGACCCAATGCTCGACACGATGGGCCTGCCGGGGGGGTTGTCAAGCCCCTTATGGATCCTTGGGAGATGGTGAAACACCGGCACAACGGGATGTAGGCAATTTAGATATTGAAACTCCTTGGGAGTAAGTACATACAAAGTATTCCCAAGTTCCAGTACTTCCTGTAAATCTTTCTGAAAAACACTTGTGGGATCTCTCTTAAATTTAGTATAGAAGGTAATATCACGTAACTGCCTTAAATCTTCTGCTTTGTATAACTGATTGGATTACAATGGCACCCCCCTTGTCCACATTCTTGATCACTATAGAATGATCGTCCTTAAGAGTTTTTAAAATAAGACGTTCCTCTCGGGTTAAATTGTCAAAGGTGGGACTGGAGAAAGTAAAACCACCTGCCAGTATCTTGAGATCCCTTTCTACCAGTGACTCAAAGGCAGAAATATAAGGACCTCTAGAATAACTAGGAACAAATAAAGATTTCGTTTTTAAACCCGAGTCTATGTGACCAAAAAATGGGGGGGTGTCGGCACCAGGGACTTCCGTACATTTTTGTTCATATAGAGACTCCATATCCAAAAGTAATGTGGAGTCTCTAAAAGTATTAGGCTGAGAACTGGTTTGTACTAGATCTGTCTCAGTTTCTACTTGTACCCTGGAATCAGTGATTTTATTTGCATATAGCTTTTTTAGGGCTAGTTTACGGGTACATTTCTGAAAGTCTATGACCGTATCAAAAAGATCAAACTTTCTATAGGGAGCAAAATTAAGACCTCTATTCAGCAGCAAAATCTGTTCAGGTGTTAGAATATGTGAGTATATATCATTATCCTTTTACTGCATTTAGCAGTGTCTATAGAGTCACATTATGGATTCACCACCACCGTCACTTAGCACTGTATTTTCTAGACGCAATAATAGAAATGTAAATTTGGATATTATTTTTGACAATAAGGATGAGGACTATATAGAAAATAAGGAAGATTTATTTTCCATGTTCAGCCTTTTACAAAAATGCTTAATTGCAGATAAAAAGAAATTATGGGGCATGGTTACATTAGAAAGTTATCTTAAGTATAAACGTATACCAAGGGGTTTAAGAATCTTTAAACAGCCTGCATCTAATCTGGACGATGCAGCCTTTGTGGGATCATGGAACAAAATTATCGATGAATGTTCTGCTGACCTGATGAGGCTGCTCATTACGCAACATCAGGTTCAGCTAACATAATTGGATACCTCAATTAAAGATTTAGAAACCAAATTGGTCCCTTTTGAATCCTCAGCAGATTTTATTAAGTTAGACACAGATTTACAAGATAAACTGGACATGTTGTTAGAAAGTAATCTTATCTCTGTTAAGAAATCTAATTTTACAGAGATAAAAAAGATTACGCTACAGGCATAGTCAGGAACTGGACAAAACCAGAGGTTTCAAAACAACCGACATCTGTTAAACCTAAACCTAGAGACTCCTCCAGAGAATGGGTTAAAGTAACTCACAAAAAAAGAGCGGTAAACCACCTTGCACGTATAAAAAGAAGGAGCATTCTCCGTACAGGCACACATGAAGGGAAAGTCCTACTCATTATAGGGACAAATATGTGGAAAAGAAAAGAAGTCCTGTAAGGAGAGAACAGAGCTCTGATGAACCTGATAGAAGGGATTATAAGCCCTCTAATAAATACCAATCAAGGGAAGATGATGGTGAGGTTCTATCCACCTCATCAGCTCATTTTTTAGAATTAGATCATTATCCCCCCATAGAGGGGAGGAATCATTATTGGGATAAACCATTAATGAATTGGTCACACCAGAACAGGTTCTCCCCATTACGAGAGGACTACAGACTACAAACCCCCACAAGGAGAAGAAAGAGGGAGGAATGTGTAGAAGAGGTTCTAGAGGAGGTAGAAACTCTGATAAAAAGGGCGAGATAAGTAATTCAGAAGGAATTTTTAATATAAGTATTAGTAAAACTGTACTCACCAATGACGAATTAACAGTTCTTACCAAGGGTTTAAAATTCGCTCCCACTGCCAATTTTAGTTCGTTCAATATATTTATTGATGCGAACACATTTTTAAGAAAGCTTACCATAAAGAGGCATTATTTTAAAAGAAATTTTGATTCACCAGATCCACACAAGGTTCAAAGTACTGGGATGAGAGATGAATTTTTGCACACAGGTCTCAAACAAAAATCAACCTTTTATCCATATCAAGATAAGGGGAATTTTGTGGACACTTTTTTTCCATTTAATTGTAAATTATTTTGAAAAGCTGTCCAAAAATGGTACTAAAAATAAAAGTAATTTGAGCTCTAAACAGATTCAAGTACTCAGAAAGGACAGATATTATAATCAAACCCGCCGACAAGGTGGCGGTACGGTGATTATGGATAGGACATACTATATTGAAGAGTCACTTTGACTTTTGAGCGATTCAATCACATATAAAAAGTTAACAGCAAGCCCATAAAAATAATTTTTACAAGATTTGGAAATTTTGCTAAATAGAGGCAAAAATGAAGGAATTCTTGATGATCAGGAATTCAAGTATTTGAATGTTCCCTTTCCAAAAATTCCAATATTTTACTTTTTGCCAAAGTTGCATAAGAACCCAGTACGACCTCCTGGGAGACCCCATCATATTGGGTATAGGTTCAGCTACATCAAACTTATCCGAGTACATAGATATTTTTCTTCAAAGTTATGTGATGGATTTACAGTCACATCTGAAAAATACCACTCATAATTAATATACTCAAAGAGGTTGAGTGGAAAGAAGATTATATACTATGTACTGTGGATGTTTCTTCCTTGTACACAGTCATAGATCACACTCAGGGTTGTGATGCTATGAGGAGGACACTCACAGACAAAAAGCTGTTGGATCTGGTTAAAATTAATTTTATTTTGGATAGCATTGAATATATTTTAAAACACAATTATTTTTGGTTTGATGGTGTTTTTTATTTACAGTTATGTGGCACCGCCATGGGGGCCAGGTTTGCGCCTAGCTATGCTAACCTCTTCCTAGGTATCTGGGAGGAGGATGTTATTTTTCAAAATAACCCCTATGGCGCAAACCTGGTCCTGTGGTGGTGCAACATAGACAATATAATTTTTATTTGGAATTGATCTGAGGCTCTTTTGTTGGAATTTCTAAAATATTTTAATACCAATGACCTTAATCTTGTTTTTACTGAGACACATAGTAACACATCCATTTCCTTTTTAGACTTAGTGATTTATATAGAGTCCAATATGATACACATTATGACTCATCTTAAAAGTACTGACTGCAACAGTTTCATTCAGAATACTAGTTGCCATCATGAAAATTGTCTCAAAAACATTTCTTATGTCCAATTTAGGCGTAATCGGCGTAACTGTTCTCAGTTAAGTACTTTTCAGGAACAGGCTAAGGTGCTGGAGAAGATGTTCTTAGAGAAAAAATATAACCCTGTGTTAGTCATGGTGGCCAAAAATAGGGCTATGTATCTAGACCGAAGTAGTCTGTTAGGGATCCATAGAAAAAGAGAAACTAATTTTATCCCCTTTGTGACACAATACAATAAGGAATCACATCAAATACAGAAAATTGTGCGTAGGCACTGGTATGTCCTTAAACAGGATGAAATTCTTAAAGACTTTTTACCAGAGTTTCCCCAACTAGTCTCCACAAAACCTAGGAACCTTAAAGATAATCTGGCAACTAGTGCTCTTAAAAAGGAACTGAAAATAGGACATGACATTTGGTTACCCACAAAACCAAATGTGTTTTTCAAATGTGATATATGTAAGACCTGTAAATTTGGGGCAGAGAAGACCGATTCATTCATCTGTAATGTGACCAAGGAAGCATCTCAAATTAAAAGTTTTATTAACTGCAAGAGTTCTTATGTGGTATATGTTCTTACCTGTCCCTGTGGATATCAATATGTGGGTCAGACTAGTCGCCCACTCAGGGTCAGAATTTTAGAACATAAGTATAGGTTTGGAAACCCATAATGTGTCTCTTCATTTTAAGAGATGTCATTGTTCTGATCCCTCTGGTTTAGAATATATGGGCATCGATCAGGAGTCTTCCCACTGGAGGGGTGGTAATAGAATCACAGCTTTGTCCTAAAGAGAGTCCTTTTGGATTTATCGTCTTAAGACACTACAGCCTAAGGGCCTTAATGTCGATTTCGACATTAATGCATTTTTGGTGCAATAGAATTATATCTTTTACCTGTATTTTTAGGCAACCAACCATGTGTAGGGAAACGAAAAAGCCAAACATAGTGTGTACCAATTAAAAGTATAACACTTTAATGTCTAAAACCATAAAGATGTATGCTTACATCAATAAAACCATATAGTGGGCACATAAGAAAAGCTAACACTGCTTCAAAACTCTCACCCCTCCGCACGGGTCTCACATCACGTCACTTCCGGTTCTCGGCAATTCACTTCCGGTATCGCGGTGCTTTCAAATTTCACCAATTGAAGGGGACCTCGAGTGTGGGCAGGTACAGGTGAGTGGCGTCAGCAGGGCACTAACGACTCTACACGTTTCGCTGTCTGAGTTTGGGCTACATGCGTGATTTTTTCAGAAGAAATGTGAGTCCGGATTTTATAAAAGTCTGCAGAAATTGAAACATTTCTTTAAGACATTGTTGCACTATTTTGTGTCTTCTTTCATTTCACATATTACCATTGATTGAGTTGCGCTCCCCTTCAACTTCCACATGATCACATTCAGCACAAGACTTTTGTAGTTGCTACTCATGGACCACAGGTAGGTATCTGACCTCTTCAGAGGATCCAAAACCTTGCTTGGGAAGTCCCGGAGGCATAAACCACGGCAGCGGCGGGGGGAACAATCACTGTGCGGTCATCCGTCAATCCAAGGAGAGATGCGACCCCCAGTCGTATAGGCGAGCATACAGCACTAAACACAGGTGCTTTGTCAGCGAGTAAAGGTGCATCATATACAACAGCTGATAAATAGTACCGTCAAATGGAATTACTGCCCCCAGATCAAAAATCAGCACCCACGAACTGGGATCAGGTACACCAGCGAGGAACGTGAATCAGAAATGATTAACAAAACAAAGTTAACCCATGGGAGTATAAAATGTGTGCTAACATATAACCTGTGTCTGGAACAGGAAAGTATAGCACATACAGTATGAGAAATGCAATTAAAACCACAAACATTTTCCTGATACAGAAACTGATAACATGGATAGAAGAATAAATGTACAGTAGAAGCATATCAGACAGGGTAAGTTCTCTAATTATAATGTAAATACTGTACCTAATCAATGACACATGAAGAATTAAAATTGAAACAAAATATTAAATATCACAAAATAAACATTAAATATACAATATAATAATAAATCTATTTCCAATAAAGGGCTTATGGCACAGAAAATCTGGTCAAAGGACACATACCCAAAAAGCAAATATAATTGTAAATATATACATAACAAAAAACAACTAAAAAAATCATAAAGTAAAATCAGCAATGCCATCACTAGGATAAAAAGAGCTCTATTGCAAATGTATAGACATCATAACAATAAACCAAATAAAATATAATCCTTAATGATAAATTATCCAGAAACCAAGTCTGAATCTTGGCCATATTACTAAAAGAAAAAGGGAAAATATATATGAACACAATAATGAAAACCTATTAAAACATAAATCATAACACTGTTACCTAGATGCATAAAGAAACCACAAAGTAACATAAGATAAAAGTAGGGCCAACAAATAATGAAACATTAATGTATCCAAAGATACAAAACAAATCACTTGTAAAACCTAAACAATAATCACAATCTATCCAGACAAATATCCACAAAGTATTAATGTAGAAAATGGCAAAGCTCCCAATCCACATTAATACCTGATGGACGGAGAGTGTTTAAAGCAAAAATCCAATACATTTCTTGTTGATTAAGTAATAGAACTCTATCTCCTCCCATGACTGGGGTGGAGATAACTTACATTTCCTGGCATTGAAGTCATCAATGGAGTCTAAGGAGCAGGATGTGAAAGGTTTGGATACCGGATAACGATTGACCACATGTCTAATGGAACGGAACTGTTCCATTATGCGCCTCTTGAGAGGTCTGATTGTCCTCCCAATATAAGTCATCCCACAACTGCTTGTAAGACGGTCCACAGCATAGGTGGAATTACAATTGATGAACGTTCTGATGTTGGAGGGGGTTCTTCAATGACTACTCTTAATAGTTGTGATAGGCGCCGCACAAGAGCAAGCCCACACTTAAAAAAAAAACATTGGGAATTCTAAATATATTGGTGGATTTGTCTTGTGCAAAAAGGCTTGGAGATAGATGGTAGCAAGAGTTTTGACTCTCCTAAAAACCAACTTAGGACCAAGATCAATTAATGATTTAAGAGATTTGTCAAGTTTCCAAACATTTCAATGTTTATGAATAGACAAAAACCGAGAAACCAAATCCCTAATGGTGCAATAAAAAACCTTTATTGAGCGGGGGGCTTCCGGTGACGTCATCTAACATGGTAGCGTTCTAGGAGAGCTCCATGAACCCCTACGAAGAATCAGGCAATTAAACGCATTTCCCCCAACTTTTACCGACCCATGCAACCATCCCAAGAAGGGTGAACACCGCGGCGATGCAGCCGAAGCCGAAAAAAACCACTACTCCGGCTGTAACAAAATACTTTCCTCTGGCACAAAGGAGCCCTGGCGCGGTGCCTGAAAGCCAAGATGGCGCCGATGCACGAGGCTCTCCCGCCGCTACGAGCGGCCAGCAACACCCAAGGGAGACCCCAGGGCCAGAGGACACAATTACAAAAGCATACCTGGAGGATCTGATGACTTCCTTACACAACAAGCTATATTCATCGCTACAACAGGACCTTAAAGCTGCCGTAACAGAGCTTAAACGGGAGGTGTCAGGCCTGGCTGATAGGACTACCGAGCTGGAGACGAAGCTAGGGTAGACCCTCCAGAGACAGATGGAGGCCGAAGATGAGATATTCCGGCTGGGGGAGGAGGTGGCTAGCCTCAAAGACGGGATGGAGGATCAGGAGAACAGAGACAGGAGACAGAACCTGTGAATACGCAATGTCCCTGAATCTGTTCTCCCTGACCTCCTCCGGCCGTATCTATCAAAAATCTTCTCAACCCTCTGCAACGATATCGACGCCAGGGATCTGGAGATAGACCGGGCACACCGGACCCTCGGTCCCAGATCAGAAGACCCTAACAGGCGAAGGGATCTTATTATAAGATTCCACAGCTATACCACCAAAGAGAAAATCCTGACAGCCTCCCGCGACAAGGGTGATATCACATTCCAAGAAGAGAAAATCCAGGTTTATAATGACCTATCCAGGGTTACAGTTAACAGACGGCGAGAGCTCAGGCCCTTAACTCTTCTCCTGCGAGAAAATGGCGTCCGCTACAGGTGGGGATTCCCATTCAAATTAACGGTGAGCAGGAATAGGAAATTCCTAGCTCTAAGACGCCCGGAGGAAATGGCCGCATTCGCAAGGGCATTGGGCCTCACCCCCCACCCTCTTGGGAGGAAGGAGAGCGCCCGGGCCGGGAAGCAGGAGAGGGAGACGGGGCCATCCGATCCTCCCGCAGAATCGCCGCCCAATCTCAGCCACAGACAAGAGGAAAATAAACTCCCTAAAACTCAAAATCAGACTGACTTTTTCACTCCTAGTTGGCCGTTGCCACATTCCTGCTCGAGCGCAAGAAGGATAGCGCGCCCCTGCTGAGCCATCGGAAGAGGAGCCCTCACCGATCCTGCCGCCAGCTGACCACTCCGTTGAGTGCACCTAGACGACGCGTCCAGAACCCTGGCCTCACCGGAGATCCGTCTGCAAAGTGAAAGAAGACCCTGCGCGGTGATTTGGAAGTGGAGCCAAAGAAGAGATACCGGCTGGAGCCCTTGCGTGGGGGGTGGGTGGGGAGGGAGGGGGTTGAGGAAACTACGAGGCGAGCCAATCTGTGGCCTACCAGGGTTCTTCCCCCTGTCGGGGAACCGGCGAGACGAGGACACGGCATCAGCTGTGGATAGACTAACATGTTCCTGTTGACGGTCTCTAGAGGGAGGCGGGGGGGTCAATGAGGGAGAACTTGACAAGGCCTGGTGTCCCCTGCCACACAGAGCAATTGATGAACACTTACGCTCACCCAATCGTACCTGGGCTCTCCCCCCCCGGTCACATCCCCCCCCCGGTACCCCCCCGATCACCCCCCCCCCCAGTCCCCGGTTTCCCCCCCTCTCTCCCAGCCATGTGAGCCCCCTCCCACCCCCCACGGAAGCACGGATCATGTACCAGAACCCAATACATCTCCGCTCAGTAATAAAATAATAAGGATCTCCCGCAGCGCTCCTACGCGAGGTTAATGCTTGTGACCCCCGGACCCACTCCGGTCCACTCCCCCTCCCCTCCCCCCCTCGCCCACCTCTCCCCCCCCCGACTCCCCCAGGTACGAATAATAGAGTATACTGTGATATAAATAATGTGCATGTTGCGCCGACAAAGCCACAGATGGGATTGACGAGGACATGTGTACCATTAATAGCAGGCCAGCCATGACCCTCTGATTGATCCCATAAAATGTTAGCTTAGACATATGTTATGTATGCACCACAGGGTGAAATACCCCTTAAAGACCCTTGTGAGCCAGTTGGAACCACCCCCCGCCGCTCGTTCGATGGCCCCCCACTATCCCCCCCTCTCCCCACACGCTTCCCCCCCACACACACACTTCCCACACACACACACTCCCCCCCCACACACACTCTCCCCCCACACACACACTCCCCCCCCACACACACTCCCCCCCCACACTCACACCCTCCCCTCACACCCACTCCACCCCTCCCCTCACACCCACTCCCCCCCCTCACACCCCCTTCTCTCCCCCCCATACCCCACACATACACCCCGCGCCCACCTGAGCACCCCCCGTCCCCCAAGGTCATAAAACATAATAGGGCCCCCCCGTCTTGCTAGCAGCTAACCTAGACAAGACAACAGCCACACAGATACCCTAACAACAGCATCGTCAAGCTGCTACTATGCCTCCCTCCGTCCCTCGCCCACCCTCAGCTTCAAGTGTAAACAAAGTCTGCACAGCACCACCTCCATCATGCTTAAACACAAGCACACATGCAGGGGCCACCCCACTCCGCAACAAGGGCACTGCTAGAACCAAAAGAGCTCAGATACATATAGATCCATCAATAAGCTTGTAATATGTAATATACTGATGGGGACACGACACCTGAAAGCCAAACCACAAACCTCTGCATTCCAGACGACCCCCCAGGCGATAAGCTCACTGAAAGAACCATTTGTAAATGTAGAAGATACTGTCATGATGTCTGCTGAATGATACACCACCGGCTCCCCTACAGCAGCTAACCCGTCTCACAACAAAATCGTTGAATGAGCTAGTTGTGTTTATATTTTTGCTCAGATTTGTTATTGTTAAGGTTATATATGTCGTCAATGCTATTTGTATGGTTCCTGAAAAAGTTTATCCACAGGGCTCCTTTGAATCAGCTGACTCTCCATGTAGGGAGACTACTGTTAACATTACCCAGTTATATGTTGATGCAAATATTACCTGTATAACCTGATCATCGAAGGCCAACACTACTCTACCATAGAGGCCCTTCCTTTCCTCCCCCACCTCCTTCCCCCTCCCCCCTCCCACCCCGCCCCCTACCCCCCCCTTTCCCCTCCACCCCCCCTCCCTACCTTCCCCCCTCCCTCCCTTCCCCCCCGCACCTCCCTCTCTCCCCTCCCCCACTCCCCCCAACTATATACATTGGGAAAATGATCCCACAGAAACCAACTAGGGGTCCACACCCTCCTGGACGAGCCGGTCCATACTCCCGGGTTTATCCCCCAAGGACCTTAAGTCTGAATGCTGGTACGCAATCCCGGCTACACTCCTTTGGGGGCGTCCTCAGGCCCCCATCCTCTTTTTCTCTGCCTGCTAGTGCTATCCCAGCAGTTCTCTACCCTTCCCACCTGTCCCGCCCCCCCGCCCCCCCACCCCCCAACCTGTTGACCCAGACCCAGATAATAGGTCATCCTCTTCCGCCAGAGATGAAAACCTTAACCCCACAGACATAGTAGCCAGTCAAGATCCCCCGGTTGGGAAAGGGGTGATCCTAAAAGCCCCCTGTAGACGGACGCTCACAGAGGTACACAATTGGAGACTTTTGTAAGGTGAAATTATAACAAGGCTTTATTGTGTCTTTTCCTTAACATCAGGAAAACATCCAACCACAGGCGGGGGAACAAAGCTTCTATTCACTTGGGAGTATTTCTGGTGAAATACTATGCAATTCACAACTCCCTTAGATAAGCATGTCTCCCAGCCCCAAACACATAGAATGAAATGAACAAATATAAAAAAAGTCTTGTTAATAAAAGTCTTATCTGTTAGCTGGCTGCTATAGGGGAAGCATCTCTGCTCTCCTGGAACCGCACCCGTGTGTGCACAGAAAATGTCAGCATCCAGGTTTAGAAGTCTTATTTTGTAGCAAGAAAATAACCAGGGTTGGCGCTCAAGAGAAGATAGTGCCACAAGGAAATAATCCAAATTAAAACAGTGAAATAGTGACACCCTCTGGTAACCAGGGCTCACTACAAGAAAATAACCCAAAAAAGTGCAATAAACATATATAATAAAACTAAAATGAATAAAAGGATACCCACTCAACCTAGACAAGATGGGAAGGTCTTCGTTTCCCCTGGGACGTAGTGGGTAGAGGTGACAAGGGAGCGGGACACCATGCACATGTAAAAGAGAGATCACAAAAATGGTACAGTTCTGTATAGCACAAAAATGATAATCCTATGAAATTCTGCAAAGGTTATACTCACAAGCAGACAGTGAGTAAAGGCATTTCACACATAAAGTGTACACGAACAGTAGTCCCACGTAGAGGGGCATCTGAGGACCAGGATGGGATGGATAGGGTGCACTACAGCAGAGGACATAAGTATAAGAAGTTATTAGGCAATAAGGAATCAGAGGTACATCAATCGATTGTTGTGAGATGAGGCAGATACCAAGACAAGTAGAGGAGAGACGCTGAGCTGTTCGTTGCTTCTTGCGGCCGCAATTAGGAGCACCTGTGGCGGAGCATCTCCATTCCAAACCTAATAGCGATTCCTGGAGAGGAAGGGGCGGTGAGATCATCATATGCCTGTACCTCTGATTCCTTATTGCCTAATAACTTCTTATACTTTGTAAGTGAGCATTTGTGAAGTGTTTTTTAATTCATTAAATTGTTGCACAGTTCGCGCTATGGTGTGTTCTTGTCATCTGCTGTAGGGCACCCTATCCATCCCATCCTGGTCCCCAGATGCCCCTCTACGTGGGACTACTGTTCGTGTACACTTTATGTGTGAAATGCCTTTACTAACTGTCTGCTTGTGAGTATAACCTTTGCAGAATTTCATAGGATTATCATTTTTGTGCTATACAGTACTGTACCATTTTTGTGATCTCTCATTTACATGTGCATGGTGTCCCGCTCCCTTGTCACCTCTACCCATTAGAAGTCTTATTTATCAGCTCCAGAGATCTGTGTTCTCTTGGTCAGTCTCTCCTGGGAGACTCAAGAACCTCTGCTCTGTCTCCAAAGTTCAGCTCACACGTGAGCTAAAGAGTCACTTCCTGTCTCACAAGACAGGATTTTCTAAGCCATCTAAATCAGGCAGGTGGTTTTAGTTAATTGCCTACCAGCAGTTAACCACCACACTGCTGGATTAGAGGCACATTTGTGAACAGGGATAAGTCCCCTGTTACATACCTCCGCTGTTTGTGGGAAACTCGGGCTTACCACGGTCAAAGTCCATCCTTCCACTCTCATGCGAGTTCTTTGTGACTTGAATGAGAGTGGATGGAGGAAGAGAACCCTCTGTCCCGCTGGGATTGGAGCCCTTTCTCCAGTTTATTTTTGTCTCCTCCCGAAGGTGCTTGAGATCAGCACTCCTCAGTCGCTCGAGGAGGACTTTTTCCAAGTATAGTCTTTTTACCGAGTGCGCGGTCATGAGATTTCTGTTGCATCGGGCACTCCTCTTTTTGTAGACAAACTGTATGGCAACAGTTGTAGAGCAGTTAGGACTAGCCCTTAGAGTTTTCCGCTTTTGAAGCGGTCTTTCTGCACCTCCTCCA
This sequence comes from Ascaphus truei, assembly GCF_040206685.1. NCBI lineage: Eukaryota > Metazoa > Chordata > Amphibia > Anura > Ascaphidae > Ascaphus > Ascaphus truei. Next base: position 312,870,430 of record NC_134483.1, on the reverse strand, counting down.
CACAACGGAGTCGCCAGTTCAGTTTCTTTGGGACTGAGTTGCACCTCCACCGCCCTTTCCAGAGAACGTCCTATCTTTTCAGCTTCCTCAGCTAAGGATTCTTCTGGCTTTGATTCTGCACTCCTACCTCTGTTTGTTGCCTGTTTGGCAGCTTTAGGTTTGGCTAGTGCTTTCTTAGGTGGCTCAAACTTCATAATCTTGTTTTGAAGGTGCGTGGAGTCCCCAACTCTCACTGTACCCTTGTCCTCACGGGCATTAGTTACTGTGGGATACTGGTGCTTGGGCAGAGCCAATACCTTTTTCCGTATTGGAGGAATCTGTAAGTTACTGGTCTGCAGAGTCTCAACCTATTTGAGTGCGTCTTGCAAGTCTCTTCTCAGGGAATTTATCTGCGTACTTTGCTTTCTCTGAGTCTGTATCAGTGTCTCCTTCATATTCTGGAGCTCTGTAATTTTTGTCATTAAGGTTGCCGCTGCGTCTGTTTTCTCCTTGGTGTACTGACTCAAGGGAATGGAACAGTCTCTCTGTCTCTCCAGCTCTTGCTCCAGTTTCTGAGCCTTCTCACGCTCCCTCTCATACAGAGTCATCTGGTATCGAAGCTCCACCTCCAATGATGCTCTGAAGACATGCAGCGTGGCCTTTAGCTCCTCATACTGCTCTGTGGGGACGTACTGGGTATTCAGATGTTCCTGCAGCGCTTGTACCTCTTTAGCAGCCTGCAGCTTTTCTTCCTGCAGCGTTTGCTGCTTCTCCTCAGCATACTGGAGGTGTACGCAGACCTTGCAGTTGGTTCTGCAGTCGGTGCTCTGCTTCAAACTTTTCCTTGACTTAGTCTGTCAACTGAAAATGTTCTTCTTTCAGTTTTAAGTTTTCTCTTTTTAATCTTGAATTTTCTCCTTTTTTATTCTCTGTATTATTCAGGGCCTCTTTGCAGTCCTCCTTCCATTTACGCACATCTACTTTGAGAATGACAATCTCCTGGCGTGAGACTTTCTACTCTAGGTTGAGGTTCTGAAGCTCCTTCTGAGAGACTTTGAGATCTGTATCAAGATTGACAATAGTTTCTTTAGCAATGTCCAGCTCCTCAGTGAGACTGTGTAGTTCCTTTCTGGAAACTTCCAGGTCTGTGCGGCAGCTGTTGGTCTCATGATGTGAGGAATCCAGTGCTCTGCTGAGTGTCTGAACCTCTTTCTGAGATACGTCCACCTCTATCCGGACACTGTTGACCTCCTGTTGTGAGGCATTCAGCTCTATGCGAAGAGTGTGAACCTCTTGCTGGAAGACTGTCATCTGCTTCAGTGCCTCCTCATGCTTCCGCTTTAGCGTAGCCACCATTTTATCAGATTGGCTCTGCTTTTCATCCATGGCGGAAATAGTAGCATTTGCAGTATCTAGCTCAGTCTTGAGATCGTCCAATTCTGTCCTGGCTAAAGAGTAAATTGTGAGCACATCTTTTTGTAGCCTCACGTAATTTTTCTGTAGCTCTGTGTAACCATCTTCCTTTTGTTTCAATTGTTCACAGAGCATATCACAGTCATGCCTGGCATTTTTCAGAGCATCTTCAGGGCTGGTCAGGGGATCGTCACTCACTGGTTCTGGCTCCACTTCCCTGGGATGGTTGGTTGAGGGTTCCTCACTGTTGGCACCGGACAGACACTTCTTTGGGGTACACGACTTCTGTCTTGGGTCCTCTGGATATTCGGTTAACCGCGGGACGAATTCTCCATTTTCTCTAGGCTGCAGGGCAACTCGTCCCCCTTTTCCTCCACAGGATCTGCGGACGTGTCTGTTCCTTCCACGGTAAGTGAAGAACCGCTTTTCTTTTTCCGCTTTTTTGTTTTGTATGACACCGTCCCATCCGGAATACTGGGGTCTCCTTCTTTATTTGATACTTTAGCAGCTTCATTATATACGCCAGGCTTTTCTTGCAGTTGCTTTAGCTGACAGAAATATTGGGTGATCTGCTGCTCCCGCTCTTTCTCTTGTCGACCATATTCGTCATCATAGAGGGCGGTCTTTTCTGTTCGTGCTGAGTTCAGGCACCCCCACCATTCTTGGGGTGTTTTGTGGGTGTGACTCAGTTCGGGTTCCCCGTAAGAGATGTCTTCCTCTTTATTGGACTGGAAGGGCCACTCTTCCGTGGGCTAGGGTTCATTACAGGAACGCTGCATCTTGTCCTCCATTTTTAGGCTATCAGGTGTAATTTTCTTCCTTACCTCAGGAGGCGCTATTGCAGCTGTTGCCACTGTATTTGCTAGAACCCCCAATTGTGGTAGTCCTACAGGTGGGCATATTTTGCTAGTAGAGATCGTAGCTCTCACAGGCATCTCTGTAGACTTTTCTTTCTTGGGTAAGTTTTACAATATCAGCAGTACTGTGCATGCATTTTCTCTTATCAGTTATACAAGATGTGCAGTTGCTAGGTAAAAACGTCTATTTGCTTTACACCATTTACTTGCTAGGTCCAATCCCTCCGCTTCAGCAACAGAATTTGGTTTTCTGCTTGAGTTCAGTAATTTTCAGTCTCATCTTTGGGTATTATGGCATTCACACTTCACACTTTGGGTGTCTGTTTTGCTCCCACGATATATATAGGCAGACTTTTTTACTTGCAGAAAAAAAACATTCTTTGCAGTGGAATATTTCTTTCACTCCCGGCAGGGTGATTCAACATTCAGCAATTGGCTTTGGAATACCTTTTACATAGTTCAGCATTCCCTTTTTCTCCTGTAGGGCAATTTTACACTCAGCATTTGTTTGCTAAAAATTCCCCTGCTTCAGCACAGTCGTATCAATTTTCACACTTATCTGCATATTTTCCATTCACAGCTGGTAGCCCTATGCAGTGTGGCAACCTTTATTTGCAAAATCAGTACCGCTCGTGGGTCACCATCTGTATTCACTGCTTCTATCCCTTTTTAAGGGCTGACTCACTTCTTGAACCCTGACTATAGCTGGAAGGCAAAAACCCCTATTTCAATGACCATATTACACTTTGTGATAGGCAAATAAGGTTTAGCTGCTTCAGCAGTCTCTCTCCTCTTGGGATTGGGGGAAAAGAGTCCATCTGTGGTTTTGTAAGTTTCAGTGCAGTGTAAGTTTCCTGCCTGGGTGTGTCCCTTTAACTCTGGTCTCTGCTGCATGAGAGTTTTTTTTTTTTTAAGTTGCTCAGACTGTTTTTAGGCAAAAAGCATAAAAAAATTCACAGAAAAAATCTCCGGTCCTTTCTAACTTAAAAGACGACCTCTCATCCCACTTCTGACACCATATGTAGACGGACGCTCACAGAGGTACACAATTGGAGACTTTTGTAAGGTGAAATTATAACAAGGCTTTATTGTGCCTTTTCCTTAACATCAGGAAAACATCCAACCACAGGGGGGGGAACAAAGCTTCTATTCACTTGGGAGTATTTCTAGTGAAATACTATGCAATTCACAACTCCCTTAGATAAGCATGTCTCCCAGCCCCAAACACATAGCATGAAATGAACAGATATAAAAAGTCTTGTTAATAAAAGTCTTATCTGTTAGTTGGCTGCTGTAGGGGAAGCTTTTCTGCTCTCCTGAAACCGCACCCGTGTGTGCACAGAAAATGTCAGCATCCAGGTTTAGAAGTCTTATTTGTCAGCTCCAGAGATCTGTGTTCTCTTGGTCAGTCTCTCCTGGGAGACTCAAGAACCTCTGCTCTGTCCAAAGTTCAGCTCACACGTGAGCTAAGGAGTCACTTCCTGTCTCACAAGACAGGCTTTTCTAAGCCATCTAAATCAGGCAGGTGGTGTTAGTTAATTGCCTACCAGCAATTAACCACCACAGTGCTGGATTAGAGGCATATTTGTGAACAGGGATAAGTCCCCTGTTACACCCCCCTCATAGATAACAAGAATGGCTAGACAGGCCCCAATCAAACTTATTTCCCTTAACGTCAAAGGGCTGCAGAGCCATAGGAAGAGAAAACTAGCTCTCCAGGAGATGAAAAGATCTCAAGGAGATATCATCTTTCTTCAGGAGATGCACTTCACAGACCACGAGCCACCTAAAATATTTAATAATACATTACTGATGGGCTACTACTCCTCTTTCAGTAGCAAGAAACGAGGGGTCGCTATCTTAATTCGCCAGGGAACTCCATCCAATTTTGTCAAAAAAGTTTCAGACCCAGGGGGGAGATTTCTTGTGGTATATGGCTCACTAGCGGGCATGGCGATCGCCTTGATCAACCTTTATGCACCAAACAAGAATCAACCAGAGTTCCTGAAAAAAGTTCTGGATACGATCGACCCTACCTACCTATCATCACTGATAGTGGGGGGTGACCTAAACATGGCCCTGAACCCTACGGAGGATAGATCACTCCCCTCAAACCGCCCACACACGGTACTCTCTCTAAAGACGGGAACGGCATTTAGAGCAATTATCAAAGAATTCTCCCTAGTGGACCTTTGGAGAACCCAACATCAGAGCCAAAGGGACTATACCTTCTACTCCGCACCCCACCAGACCTACTCTCGCATTGACTACCTTTTTACAACCAAGAATGTCTTGGAGTCCTCCCTAAAATCTGATATAGGCCCGATCACATGGTCGGATCACGCCCCTATCTCACTAACTCTCTCTGTTCCATTCGTAAAGTCGAGCACATTTAACTGGAAACTAAATGATTCACTATTGAATCACCCGGAAATAGAGAGAGAAATCAAATCAGCCCTGTCAGAGTACTTTAGGACCAACTCAGGTTCAGTCTCATCCCCAGCGGTACTATGGGAGGCCCATAAGGCAACCATCAGAGGTTCTCTTATCTCTATAGCATCCCATAGAAAAAAGTTAAAGCAAAATTACTCAAAGACTTGACAGAGAAAATAATCAAACTAGAACAGCAACACAAATCCAACTCATCAGGGAAAATATGCAAAGCCTTAACTGCCGCTAGAAACGAGTTGAAAAAGATCCAACTAGAGGATGTCGAAAAAGCCCTCCGATGGACTAACCAGAGATACTATGACAAGGGCAACAAAGCTGACAGACTTTTGGCAAGTAAATTAAGAGGGGTACAAAAAAGGTCCCAAATAACTGTGATTAAGAACAGGTCAGGTGACATACTGTATAATGATAAGCACATTGCGGAGGAATTTACCAAATTATAAACCAAATTATACAACCTCAGAACCCAAGAGGAAAACAGCAGAGCATCAAGGCTCACAGCAGTCTCGGATTATTTAGATAACTGTAATCTCCCATCCTTAACAGAGGAGGAGAATGAGACGCTTAACGGGAAGATCACAAAAGACGAATTGGCAGACGCGGTAAAAGCACTAAAACTATCCAAAGCCCCTGGCCCTGATGGGTTCACAAATGCCTACTACAAGAGATTCCTCCCGTCCCTTTCAACTCACCTACTAGACTTGTTCAACTCCTTCATGGAAGGTGATCCCATACCAGCTTTAATGTCCTTAGCCAACCTGGCAATAATCCACAAAGAGGGCAGAGACCCAATGCAGTGTGGGAGCTACCGCCCCATATCGCTGTTGAACAACGACCTCAAGATATATACAGCAAAATAGTAGCTAATAGATTAAACCCCATCCTACCCAGACTTATCCATAACGATCAAGTGGGATTTGTCTCAGGCCGACAGGCATCAGACAACACCCGCAAAATCATAAACATCGTAGACCATATTAATCATACCATGATTAATGGCGGTCCTTCTGAGCTTGGATGCAGAGAAGGCGTTTGACAGAATCAATTGGCTATTCCTAGATAAAACCATGCAAAAATTCGGCTTCAAGGACTCATTCCTAGAGGCTGTCCGAGCATTGTACCAAAATCCATCAGCAGCAATTAAACTCCTGGGAGGCACAGCACAGAGGTTCTCAATAAAGAACGGTACAAGGCAGGGATGCCCTTTGTCCCCTTACCTCTTCGCCCTGACAATCGAGCCACTGGCAGCCAAAATACGCGAGAGCGTAAACATTCAGGGCGTACCAATTGGCGAAACAAATTATAAAATTTCACTTTTTGCCGACGACATAATATTATCTCTAACCCACCCCCAAACATCCCTTCCCAACCTACATAAAGAATTGGTGGAGTTCGGCAAAATTTCGGACTATAAAATTAATAGTGACAAATCAGAAGCCCTACACTTAAATGTACCAGAGCTGGAAGTCAACCTTCTGAAATTAAACTTTAACTACAGATGGAGTTCCTCATACATTAAATACTTGGGAGTGAATGTATCAGGTAACAACCAATCACTATACAAATACAACTATCCAGCTTTGTTCGGAAAAATGAAAAAAGATCTGGATAAATGGGAAGGTTATCAGATCTCATGGATTGTAAGGATGATCTCGGTAAAAATGAATATACTCCCCAGATTGTTATACTTCTTCCAGACACTCCCGATCCATGTTCCTGGCTCTGAACTTAAAAACATTCAAAACAAAATGTTTAATTTCTTTTGGAAGGGCAAAAGACCCAGGGTTGCCAGGTCGGTCCTTCTAGCATCTAGAGGAAGATGGGGCCTGGGTGTCCCAGATATCACAAAATATTACTTAGCAGTCCAATTGAGGCAAGCCGTAGTGTGGAACGCAGACCCGGGCCTCTACTGCTGGCTAGACATTGAATCCCACTACGTAAAAACGCCTTCCCTGCAGGCCCATCTTTGGTGCACAGACAAGGGAGATAGACCCCTCCATAGTTTTGACCTTGGCGCTGTAAGACACACCTGGGAAGTTTGGCGGAAATGCAGAACGAAGTTTAAACTAACATTACCAGGCTCACTGCTTACACCGATCCATAATAACCCCAACTTCCCCCCAGGATGTGAACCCAAACAATTTGATTATTTCCGACTGGAGGGGATTAGGGTGATCGCCGACCTGTTGAGTTGAGGAAGGCTGCTGAACTTTCAAGAATTACGAGCAAAACACGAGGCCCCAGAACTGAGCCCATTTAAGTATCTCCAAATTAGACACTTTCTCCAAAAAATGTCCCCAAAATTTGAGCTTCCTCCCCTTACCAACTTCAAGAGGTTGTGCCAAACTGGCACGCATCAAACAGCCTTAATCTCTAAAATATATGCTGGCATGGAGATAACAGCAGGCCCCTCCACTCACGACTACATGTCCAAGTGGGCGGCGGAATTAAATATAGACATAGAAAGAGAAGACTGGGAGAAAATATGAGATGCGGCTTCAGGAACTTCCATTTGTACCACAACAAAAGAGAATATTTACAAAATCATGTTCCACTGGTATTTTACCCCAGTTAGATTGAAGCAAATCTACCCCCTGGCCTCAGATCTATGTTGGAGAGGCTGTGGGCAGAGAGGAGACATGGCCCACATTTGGGGGTCATGCCCAAAAATCCAAAACTTCTGTCTTACAATCCAAACTTTAATCCAAGAGGTAAACGACCTCACAATACCCCCTGCCCCACTGACCTATCTCCTGGGCAGGCCAATAGATGAAATTGACCGCCCGGTAGAAAAATGAATCTCCTCTATCCTTACAGCTGCTAGATGTGCTGTGGCGTTCTCCTGGAAAAAGATCTCTCCCCCCTCCATTCAGGCGGTTAAGGAGAAGAATAGATGATGTAATGCTTATGGAGCGACTAACAGCTTTTCTCAAACGTAAGACTGAGAGCCACTACAAGGTATGGGAGCCCTGGGAGGTTCACTGACCCCCAAAAGAGCCCGCACTGAGGACCCGCGACCAACTAGACCTTGGTTTGAAGGACGGTGTCAGGATCGCCTAGACCTCCTGCCTAGCCATAGCTTCCTTGTCCACTGGGTGTGCTGCTGCCTTCTGTTGGCTCTGGGTTCCTCTGTCTGTCTGTCTTCTTGTTGCTCCTGTCTCTGTCCTTTTATAGCTTGCTTCCTGTCTGTTGTTTTTGCCTTTGCTTGAAGTCAGATTCCTAATGCACATGCTTCTGATATCCTGATCTGTTTTCTGTACCTGTACCATAGAAGTCTGTTCACAGTAAAAGCCCTTGCTGGTAATCTGGCTTGTCCCTGTTTGTTCCTGTTCTCAGTCCCTGCCCCCAGACCTGTCCTTGCTCCCCTGTCCTGTTCCAGTCTCCTCGTTGCTGACCTCTACTTGTTACCTGACTTCGCTACCTGCCGCCTGCCTCGGACCTCTGCTTGTTACCTGACGTCGCTACCTGCCGCCTGCCTCGGACCTCTGCTTGTTTCCTGACTGCGCTATCTGCTGCCTGCCTCGGACCCTCTGATTGTGACCCCTACTACGCTTCCTGCTGTTCCGGCCACCGAGATCCTACCCGCCACAGGAGTCTCCCATGATAGAAAGCAAAGGCCACTTCTGGATCTCGTTTTAACAGATTCTTCTTCTGCCTGCACCCTTTCCTGCCTGCTGCAGCAGACCACATCCGCATGGTTGAAGATAAGTACTTTCGTTTCTTTTTTGGAAATCCAAGTTGGGATTTTGAAAGGTTTTTTTTTTTGTTGCTGCTAAGTGTTCTGCAAGAATTATTGCGTTCATAACGAAAAAACATTTTTTCTGAGACTAGAACTGTTGCTGCAGAGACTATTGCAGCTTTCTTTTAGATTTTTCGTTTTGTGCAGTGCCTGGGTTAACCCTTGCAGTACCTGTTGCCACCTTTTTAGACTCTGACTTTTCATTTCCTGGATAAGGCTTGTCTCTGCATCCCTGGTTGGACCACTGCTGTTCACAGGGTTCCCATTTCAAAAGACAAGAGTGCTTCCATTATTTTGTTACTGCTTGCAGGAAAAATCACTGCAATCTGTAGTTTTTCATATGATTGGTTCTAAGGTTTCTGGTTTACCTGCAAGTTCCCCTAAAGTTTGTTTCTCTGCAACATATGATATCCCTACGCCTGATATCAAAGGTTTCAGATTTGACTGCAGGGTTCTCTGTCTGATATTCCTATGTCCGATGTCAAAAGTTTCAGATCTAACTACAAGTTTTCTCTGTATTAGTTTCCTGCTGTCTATGATATGTCAGTATAGTCCAGTATATGACATTTCTATGCCTGATATCTAAAGTTTCAGATTCAACTGCAGGTTTTCTTTGTCTATATGATATCCCTAGACCTGATGCCTAAAGATTCAGATATAACTACAGGTTTCTCTGTCTATGTTTTTTCCTTGCATTTATAAATCTCTGTGACTGATGCTAAAGTCTCAAAGGGTCAGCTCTCCTATCTTGTGTCTCTCTGTGTCTAATATTCCTGTTGTTCATTCTAATGCTTCTGTTTTAAAAACACATTTCCTCTTTACTGGTTTCTTGGGAAGTGTGGTTTAATTATGGCTGATAATGATGATGTGAGATCTCCTGAGGAAGTGACGTAGCGTCACAAAACGCGTAGAGAGGAGGAGCCTAGTACAGTGCACGTTGTAAGCTGTCACCTGCGTTGCATCTCGTGGTGTGGGGAGAACTTCGGGCGCTGCGCCGCTGACGTCATCGGTTGGCGCGCGACGTCGTGAACAACACACCATCGAGTGGACATAGGCTGCGGACGGCATTCTTGAGCGGCATGTTTGCCCTCGCAAAATGTGAGTGTAACATCGCTGCTTTTTAACATTGTTAAATAAAATTTGCGGAGTACACTAGGCTGTCTTTCAATTTTCTCCAACCACGGTTGTTGCGGTGTATGCTGCTACTGGGACGACGCAGACCGAGTTGAAGAGAGCCACCTTAGGAACCACGAGGGGCCCGTGGAGATCAAGGTGGAGGAAAAGAGCTAAAGAACAGATTCTCTCCCCCGAATGAACAAGAAAATATCCTGTACACTGGCGACACACTTTATTCGAGCTCGGCTAGTCCCACGAATTCGGGTATACCCGGGTGTATTGAGGTTTGTGACTGTTTTCTGCCCGAGTGCATTGGGTTATTTTCTAGGCAGGGATTGAACCATTTTATTCCAGCTGGCTGCAATACTGCACAGTATATATATATATATACTGCATTACAATTCATGAATTTATGCCATCTGGTAGACACGCAAAGCATTGCAGCCTATTAAATCCTAATCATTATCATTTAACAGATCAGCCGCCCGTCAGCCAGTCATGAACCCAGGCTGGGAAGGCAAACGCAACGGGGCTTGTCAGAGGTGAGGAGCGGCGCATTCCAGGTATCTGCCAGGTACATACTGGGTATTTGCTCGAATAAAGTGTGTCGGTGCAGTAAGTAGGGATTTTCCTCTTCAGGTTGGGGCAATTGAGTCTGTATACTGCGCAATGGTGTGTTTTCTTTATCTGTCATTGCAGACAACATAAGGGAACACGCCTAGAGGAAAATCTACCTCACATTGTTGATGAATCATTCTACTACCAGGACTGACTTTTCAAACAGGACTGTCTTTCGATATGGTACTGTAATTATCATCACCACACTTTGCGCCGGGGACATTTTTTGTATTTGTATTAGTACAGATATGCAAGTGAAGTGAGCATTTATTCTCTGCCAATAAATGTGTATAGGTTTACGTAAAAAAAAACAAAAAAAAACCTTTATTGAGAAAAGGATCTTCTTGTATAAATAAATTAGAACTGGTTATAACCTTCTCATAGAAATGGAGCCATAAAAAGCCATTCAAACATTCGCATAATAGAAGATCCTCATATTAAAAAGATGTCAACACCCATAAAACCAGTCCTGTTGCGTGTCCCAACTATAACCCGACAAAGGAAGGAGAGAGCGGAGCCCCACCTAGGTTTCAGCCCAGCTATCGCCCATACACAATCAGAGTTCTGTGAGGATTAAATATTGGCAATGTCCGTGAGAGAGTTCCAAATGAGTATCAACGGGATTGTATAGTACAGCTGTGACAGCCTTTATTTTAAAGCGGCGTACGCCGAGCTGCTCTGAAAACCTCTGCCAGCCGCGCTCTGTTTTCCAACCATTTACAAATTGACTTCTTTTTCGATCGGCTTTCGATCGGTTTTCTATCGTGTGCAAAAATTGCATTTTAGCGTTGTCTGTATTCCGTCTAGAAACTCAAGTGGGCGATCGCGAGCTGTTGTCTTAAAAGTCTAGTAGAAATTCAACCTACAGCCGTACATTTCTGCAACTCTGTGTGTGCGCGCACAGTAATTGTAAATTTGAAGATTTATATTTGAAGCAGAGATTAATTAACGTTCCGAGTTCATAGTGTATACAGTAGTATGAGGCTCCTTAGCCATACACATAAAAAATATGAGGACACATACTGTACTGTATACAGGATACTAAAGAGAAAAGAAGTACAGTATTACAAAAATATAACGTCGCGTCTTCTTCCGAATATAAAATATTTTTCCCGCTTATGTGGATTGGAACCTTGTCGAAACGCATACTGTATGCGTGTCATCACATTTCTATATGTATTCTTTATTAATCAATACTTTTGCTTTGCTTGCTCTTCTTTTCATACTGTTTTTATTTTATGCGCATGCGTGTATGTCTCATTGGAACTTTGTAGAAACGCATTTGCGTGTTCTCACATTTCTGTGCATGCGTGTATATCTCATTGGAACCTTGTTGAAACGCATATGCGTATCATCACATTTAGGCGCATGCGTGTATGACTTCTCATTCAATTTGAATTTCAAGTCTGAATTTTTTTTTTTCATTTTTCGACATGGGCCTGCATAACAATTATTGTTATTCTGAGAATCAATCACTACTGTATCTTTTTAATTCTACACTTGTCATGTACATAATTTATGAGGTGGGTGGCATACTGTGATTTTTATTTGGAGGTGTGGGGATCAAAACATTATGATGACCTGTTGAAAATATTTATTTGAACTAATAATCCAGCATACAGCGCTCTCCCCCTCCCCCCCGCACACACACAAGGCTAAAGTATTTCTACTTATTATCGACACCTCTCCCAAACCATTCATTTGTAATGGGTGGCTTTGTGGCTTAGTTTAATAGTTTAATCTTCCCGAGCATGTTCTCACATTTCTACGCATGCGTGTATGTCTCAGTGGAACCTTGTTGAAAAGCATATGCGTATCATCACATTTAGGCGCATGCGTGTATGACTTCTCATTCATTTTGAATTTCAAGTCTGATTTTTTTTTTCCGTTTTTCGACATGGGCCTGCATAACAATTATTGATATTCTGAGAATCAATCACTACTGTATCTTTTTAATTCTACACTATTCATGTACTTACTTTATGAGGTGGGTGGCATACTGTGATTTTTATTTGGGGGTGTTGGGATCAAAACATTATGATGACCTGTTGAAAATATTTCTTTGAACTAATAATCCAGCCCCCTCCCCCCCCCCCCCCCACACACAAGGCTAAAGAATTTCTACTTCTTATCGACACCTCTCCCACACCATTCATTTATAATTGTTGGCTTTCTGGCTTTAATCTTCCCGAGCGTGTCATCACATTTAGGCTCATGCGTGTATGTGGACAAGAGAGTTCCCCACCCCCAACCCACCTCGCAGCAAACTCTTACTAACAAGACTACAGTCATGCAACCGCTTTCAACCACCCCCCCCCCCCTTTGTATATGACTGATTGATTTTAAGCAACCATTATGTGAAATGTTAATTTCATGTTTTAATGTTAATGTTATACTTATGTTTAATAAAAGGTGACACAATGAAACAATAAAAAAAAATTTTTTGTCATCAAGCGGAGAAAGGCAAAAGGAGGGATTTAGATGCACCTACAGTGTAATATCGCTTTTTTGAAACGTTGCTTGCGCATTGATGAATCTGATTAAAAAATCCAAGTACTGAGTCTTCTTGAGGCCGGCGGTCTCACACAGGCATTCGCACGGGTTTGGTGAGAATGACTCCTCCATCCCCCCACCCCCCCAACCCCGAAGCCAATCTTTAAAATCTTTGTTGACAGTAATTGTGTCGCTGAGTCTTCTTGAGGCCGGCGGCCTCTTTGAGGCTTTGTTGACAGTAATTGTGTCATTGCGCCATTCTTTAACATCTTTGTTTACAGTAACGCATGAGCACGTGGAATAATCCCTTCTCGAATGACTCATCCACGCACATACTGGTACCAAGAGCATTTCAAGTTAAGGGCCGGTGGTAACTAGCACCTTTAACCCAACCCGCCCCCACCACTTCATACACAAAGCCTTACAGCGTGAATAGAAATGTTTACCACACTTTCCCGAATGTAAAATGTTAATCTGATAAGCCCTTCTTGACAACTAGTGTAGCCCACCCCTAACCACTTCACACACAAACCCAACCCATTCTTGAAGAATCCCCCCCACACATTCAAAGTAAATTTAAAGTTCAAAGAAAAAGAAAGAGACAATGTGGGTGATTCACTAAGCTCCGATAAGTGGTTTTAAGAGCGCAAAGTACCCTTTAAGCCCGATAAAGGCTGCAGTGCGATTCACAAAATGCACCTGATCTGGCAAATGCACTGATTTTTGCCAGTACTTGAGATTCATTAAGCAGCGCTAAGTAAATCGGCCTTAAAAAACACGCCTGACAAACGCGCCATATAAAGGCAGGCGCAAAAGGAGCTGGACTTAGAAAAAAATTCTTTGTTTACCTTTTTGCAGGCACACCATCCATACAACAGGCCCGCGGATGTCCCCGGCTGACCCCGCGATGGTCCCCGGGTGATCTCCGGGGGTCAGCAGGTGTCTGGGGGTCCCTGCAGGTATGTCTGGGGGTCCCCGCGGGCATCCGGGGGTGTCCAGGGGTCCCTACGGGCGTTCGGGGATGTCCAGGGGTCCCCGCGGGCCTGTGGTACCAATGGTGTGGCCCCAAAAAATAAACAATACTATAAAAAATACCCCCCCCTAACACATACACTACAGTAATGGGCAAAATTACTATTATCCACATATGGATAATAATGCATTTGCCCATTAAAAATACATTAATCCCATTGAATAAAATAAATACATTTTGTACTCACCCTTGTCCGGCACCCACGATGAAGGCCATCCTCATCTTCATCACCGTCCATGCCCTCGGGTGCTGAAAAATATACACAAGAATAAAAAGAGACAATCTAATGTCCCCTAACCCCTTAATCTCCTTAGCGGTTATTAACCGCTACAATCATTAAGGGGTTAACCCACCCTCACTCACCACTCACTAGGGAGGCCTAAATACCCCCCACTAACCCCACCCATGAGGCCTAACCACCCTTACCCACTAAACACCCGGGAGACCTACCCAGACTCAGGGACAATAACCCCTTCCCCAACCCCCACTACCCACAATCAAAACAATATACAGCCCCACAATAAACATTACTGTATTTAATAAATAATACATAACCCACCCCCTGTGCCCCCCATACAACATGATTTATTCTTTGACATACAGGGTTAATACCCCAGGCCCACGGGAGTCCCCGGTGGGCCTGACGGGTGTCCGTAGACCTCACAGTGGCCCAGCAAAAGGTTTCAAACAGGGTCTGGAGGCCTATGGGTGGTCCCCGTCAGGCACCGTGGGCCTCCAGGTGGTCTCCGCGGGTCACCGTGGGCCACAATGGGGTCTCCACGGATGGGCCCGTGGGTGTCTGGGGGTCCCTGGGTCAGCCCCATAGGTGTCTGAGGGTCCTCGAGTGGTTCCCATGGTGGTCTGGGGGCCCTCAGGTGGTCCCTATGGGTCTGCGGTGCCCCCACAGCAGATGTGGGGCCACCAGTTCTTCCCCGCAGGTGTCCCCCGTGGACCCGCCAGCCTGGTACCCATGAGCGTCCGAGGAGACCTCAGGTGGTCTCCAGAGGTCCCCGCAGACCTAAGGAACCAACTCTGTATGTCAAAAAAATAAACATATCCTATACATTTAAAGAAATAAATCACCCCCCTCCTCCCCCCCAACACATATACAGTACAGTAATGGCCAAAATAACTATTATCCAGATATGGATAATAGATTATTTGTCCATTATTAAACACATTACCTAGCCTAATAAAAAAAATGCAGCTCTACTAACCTCAGCAATATCGATCACCTCCATCAGCAAGTGTCCTCTGTCCTCCGTAGCCAAAAAAATAGATAGCAAATACATTGGGATATCACTTAACCCCTTAATCACCTTATCGGTTCATAACCACAAAGGTAATTAAGGGGTTAAGCCACCCTGACCCGATACCCACCCTTCAGCCATTTATTTGTATAGTGGCTTCATCATGTATGTATGAAAGAAGACACAGACACTTTGGATTGTAAGGGTTTATTGTTTTATGGTTACCTGGTTCCTGTTGTTGGATTATTTCTTCCAGACATCTGGTTCAACGGGATTCGGTGAGTGGTTCATCTAATGGTAAGTAAACCAAAGAAATGTATGTTATTTTACTTTTACAGGGTTTTTTGCATTTTTTTTCATCTCATCCATTTTTTTAATGTCCATTTATTGGCCCTGAATTTATGTATGTCACTGGACATACATACGTACAGGGACAGTCACCGGATGTATTGTATGTTTATTTTTATCGTTATTAAAATAAATTATGCTCTTTTATTGTACAGGTATAATAAAAACTTGTTTGCCTAATGTTTGCTTGCCTTGTTTTGATGGTTTTTTTAATTGTAATTTGCTGCTTTGTGTAAAAATGTGTTTGTAATGTACATTTTATTTTTTCAAAGGTTATTTTAAAGGCTGTTTGCAATAGATTATTTAATTGGCTTATTTTTGCAAGTTAAATTTAGTCACATGGTGGTTACTTTGACATAGATTATTTTTCAGAGTGGTTTGTTTTTAGGATTTGAACTGTGTAATTGATTTTGATTGTAATTGATTTGAGATTGGATTAATTAATTGATGGTAATTTAATTCTGTTGATTTCTTCGTTTGTATTTAATGATTGTTTTGTATCTTGTTTGGAATAGTTTATTTGATTTTGAGCATTGCTTGGCAAAGTATACATGATGCACAGATTAATTGTATCATATACACATTGTCAAATTGATTGTTTTTATTTGCATTTCTTAGATATTGATTTGGCTTGGTGCTGTTTGATATTTGGAGATATTTTTATTTCGGCATGTATATCATTAACCATTTCTTTGTAGATTGGTTAATCATGCATGTATATATGACCTGACCCGATACCCACGCTTCACCCATTTATTTGTATTGTACAGTGACTTCATCATGTATGTATGTATGTATGTGTATATATATATTATTACACATACATACATACATGATGAAGCCACTGTACAAATTTAATGGGTGAAGGGTGGTTATCGGGTCAGGTCATATATACATGCATGATTAACCAATCTACAAAGAAATGGTTAATGATATACATGCCGAAATAAAAATATCTCCAAATATCAAACAGCACCAAGCCAAATCAATATCTAAGAAATGCAAATAAAAACAATCAATTTGACAATGTGTATATGATACAATTAATCTGTGCATCATGTATACTTTGCCAAGCAATGCTCAAAATCAAATAAACTATTCCAAACAAGATACAAAACAATCATTAAATACAAACGAAGAAATCAACAGAATTAAATTACCATCAATTAATTAATCCAATCTCAAATCAATTACAATCAAAATCAATTACACAGTTCAAATCCTAAAAACAAACCACTCTGAAAAATAATCTATGTCAAAGTAACCACCATGTGACTAAATTTAACTTGCAAAAATAAGCCAATTAAATAATCTATTGCAAACAGCCTTTAAAATAACCTTTGAAAAAATAAAATGTACATTACAAACACATTTTTACACAAAGCAGCAAATTACAATAAAAAAACATCAAAACAAGGCAAGCAAACATTAGGCAAACAAGTTTTTATTATACCTGTACAATAAAAGAGCATATTTTTTTTTAATAACATTAAAAATAAACACACAATACATCCAGTGACTGTCCCTGTACTTCAGGGCCAATAAATGGACATAAAAAAATGGATGAGATGAAAAAAAATGCAAAAAAAACGGTAAAAGTAAAATAACATACATTTCTTTGGTTTACTTACTATTAGATGAATCACTCACCGAATCCCGTTGAACCGGATGTCTGGAAGAAATAATCCAACAACAGGAACCAGGTAACCATAAAACAACAAACCCTTACAATCCAAAAGTGTCTGTGTCTTCTTTCTTCTGTTTGTAATCCATAGCGGGGGTCTTCATCTGTATCTTCTCCGTCTTCTTCTGTCTTCTTCCGGGTCTTCTTATCTTCATCTGCCCCGCCCTGGTCTTCTTCTTGTTCCGGAGGTCCTTCCTCCTCGGTGTCTATCTTAAAAATGAGACGACATAGGCTTTTATAGGCCTATGACGTCACATTTTCGTCATATGGTTCCCACGGTCCTGATTGGGCCGTGAAAACCATGTGATTTTGCCGGGGGGAAAAAATTGATGACGTCATTCAAAGGCAATGACACCAGCCAATCAGAATAATCGCTGTGCTTCATTTGCCTTTAAGATAACGTCATCTAAACAAACATGGCCGGCCTCACATGGTACGGTAGCCAATCAGAGCGTGGGAACTCAATCCCAACTCTGATTGGCTACCATACTATGTGAGGCCGGCCATGTTTCTTTGGGTGACATCATATTAAAGGCAAATGAAGCTCAGACATTCTGATTGGCTGGCGTCATTGCCATTAAATGACATCATCAATGTGTTTTTTTCCCCGGCAGAATCACATGGTTTTCATGGCCCGATCAGGACCGTGGGAACCATATGACAAAATGTGACGTCATAGGCCTATAAAAGCCTATAAAAGCCTATAAAATCCTATGTCGTCTCATTTTGAAGCCAGACGCCGAGGAGGAAGGACTTCCAGAACAAGAAGAAGACCAGGGCATGGCAGATGAAGATAAGAAGACCCGGAAGAAGACAGAAGAATACGGAGACGATACAGATGAAGACGGAGAAGATACAGATGAAGACCCCCGCTATGGATTACAAATAGAAGAAAGAAGACACAGACACTTTTGGATTGTAAGGTGTCGTTGTTTGCAAACTCCCAAACAAGGGTTCGTTGGATAATGAGAAGTTTATTTAATACATAGTATGATCATACACCAAAGTCAAATAGACTCTCTGCTAGGGAGTGTCCAGGCAGCCAACTTTATACATGTTTGGTTCCTTTGTTTAAAACTGTTACCAGGCAGATTACACTAGCCACTCCTTAATTCTTAAACCAATCATTTTACAGCTCATTAAACCTGGTTAGAACTGGCCTCAAACAGCCATGTATAGGTTCGAGGTACCAACTCTCCCTAGGAATGTGGGTGTTACTTTAGACACATTCATAAATCAATTTAGGAGCGAAATCTCTCATTCACACCAGACACACATTCCTTCACACAAAATTGAAACTGAACATCACTTTCAATCCTTCTCCGAGACCCCCACCAGTCCATTTCAATAATATATCAACAGTATCTTCATTTTAGCAATATTATTTTGTCAGTTCCTCCTCTTATACTTTTCGAAATCTTCAGTGAGAAATGTATAATTTCATTCTTGCAAAACACGGCATCCTTTCCTATTAGAGAGTATTTCTTTAATATAACCCTCGGTCCGGATCCTCAATCCCTCAAAGTCTCACCACTCCTTATCCATTCGCAGTTGTTTTTCTCTCTCCTGACAAGCATTTATTTGTTGTTGTATCACCTCAGGAGAGTATTGTTGTACAAAAGAGGTTTCTGTTTGTTCTTTATATATATCTTCTTGGAGGGGCATGGAGGGAATGACTGTCATGGGAGAGGGGGTTTGGCCCGGTATTAAAGGGGTTACACCCCATTTGGCCACCCTCTGCTCTCACTTGGGAAGCAAGGGGTTAACTGGACTGCGGTCCAGTAATGTGTTTTTACCCTGCTTCAGCAACCAAATGTATATTCCCCTGTAAATGTGTATTGTCCCCATTCCAGTGTTTGCACCAACACATACACTGGGATTGATGCGGGTGGGAAAGGGTTCATGTTAATTCAGTGTTTATAGCCCTTTGTTCCATTTTCCCGCCTTTTCAGGCTCCATTTTGCAGCTCTCCATAGGTCGCCATTGCAGCCCAATGCGACCTGGGCCCGTTTCGGTAGAAGACCTGCAGGTGGCGCCCGAGAGGAGGAGCGGCAGTTCCCCATTGTAAGTCAATGGAGCCATCCATTTCAATGGGGATTCCTCGACGCCGACCTCCAGGAACGGGTTGGCAGCCATCCAAACCGCAGACCGCAAGAGCGGAAACATTTTCTTAAAGAGAGCTTTGATCACACAGGGTTCAAGTTCAAACACAATTGGCGTGGAAAACTTAGGTTCTAGGGCACCCAGAAATAAAATTCTTTTTGTCCCTAGAACCTAGGAACCCCCACACTCGACCACCACCGGGTCCAGGAATGAGGGACCCCTGTAAAGGGTCACGCTCAGCACAAGGGTCGCGCCATTGACTTTAATGGCGCAGCGGAGACCCCATTGAATCCTATGGCGGCGCCGGACCATGCATTTTCTATGGCGGCGCCGGCCGTATTAATTCCAATGGGGGAAAAGCCGCGTGTAAGTCCGTATCTCCGGTTCTGTGAGGACCAGAGGGCTGGGAGTTGGGTCGCATGTAGTCACTGTTCCGGCATGACTGCCTGGCCATTTCCAGCCCTCTCCGATCAACCAGACGGAGTATGGGCAAATGTAAAGAATTGTGGTTTTCTTCAATGGCGGAGTTGCTCCATTGAAAGACTATAGCGGCGGAGCCCATAGACTTCAATGGCGGAGTTGCTCCATTGAAAGCCTATAGCGACGGAGCCCGTTGATTTCAATGGGAGAGTGAAAAGCAGAGATTTATTTTAGCTATGGCGGAGAATCCTGCATTAAAGTTAATGGGGGATTTTAACTTGTTTTTTGTATCTCTGGTTCTGGGGGTCATGGAATGCTGAAACTTGGCCAATATGGTAAAGGTCCTCCGGCATGAGGACCTGGCAAATTTTAGCCCGCTCAGACCCACAGAACTGATTATTTTAATATGTGAAGATATTAAAGAATGAATTGTATTCTGGGTCTGGTATAAAAACTCAGAGCCCATATGGTATGTTAATGCTCAAGATGGGAAACAAGTGGTCTACAATAAACCCCTGATCAAAGACTCCCCCACCCTGCTTGTATATGCGAGCACAAAGGAAAGCAGGACATGGGTACTTGATGATAAGTGTTGTAATTCACACCTTGGGACAAAGGGTTTCCTGGCCCAAGCAGACTTTAAGACGCCAGGCTTGTGGGCGGGGGGCTAGGGAAATAAGCCCCTGATTAGAATAATATCCACCCAGTGGGCAGGTATTACGGTGCCCCTCAGGTGAGGTGGCAAGGAGAGATTGTGTGCAGGTAATTGTTCTCCAATGACCTGCACTCAATGATAAGGTATAGGACTGGAATTACATATAAACCAGTGTCAGTCCTATACTTAGTGTCTTCGTGTCTTTTCGTGATGTCTTCATCTGAACCTGTATTGTGGAAGGAATTGCCAATCCTGTATCCTGATTGCTTTCTTGTCCAACCGTTAAGTAAGTGCTAATTCTTGTCTGTTATTTGTATATCTTGTGTGTTCACCTTCTTTAAGGAATAAACTATATTTATTATATCTAAGTCGTGTTCAATTCAACCCAGATATTTTGGTGTGAATTATTATAACCTATCACTAGCTACCGTGACAATGACTTGAGCGGTCAACTTGGTGATCAATCCTTTAACACAAACAATAACAATGAATATGACAACAACCACACATACACATATAATCAGTCCTTGCACCAGTTTCACTCCTAGTGATCCAAACCATGTGCCTAGTCCCAAATCCCAGTTAGATGTTATTTTCAAAGAGTCTTCCAATTTAGACACTATTCTTTTAATACCTAATATATCACGTGTAATATTAGCTGTATTGTCAGGTACATAGGTGCAACATTCTTCTCCTACAACAGCACAAACACCTCCTTGGGCTGCCAATAGATAATCTAGAGCCATCCTATTCTGCAAGGCCATAGATCTAATAGCCAACATTTCAGTAGTTATTCCTTCCATAGCATTACTTGTATCATTAGCCAATTCCTCCACTAATCGAGTAAGTGCCCGTATCCTTCCCCAGTTATCATACACCCCAGTGGCAGTTTTTACAAAATTGATAACTGCCTCAAAATTCCCGATTATCTCCTTAAAAGACAATCCATCTTTGTGTCTTAGCAACTGTCCGGGAATTACGAACATAACTTAAAGGATTTTCTTTGGATATTCTGAAGGAAGGTACTAGAAAAGCTAAATAACAAGAACCCACCAATCTTTAGGTAAACTTATGAATGCTTTAGTACCACAAATCCAATACATATCTTTGCCTGTGCCATAATCAAGGAGTTTGTCACACATACTACACCTAGCTTGATACATTTCTTCTCCTAAAGTTATATTTGTTTTTACTGTACTTGACCCTACCCTTCCTGTCTTAGGATCAATAAAGTCTCCTGAGCTATTATAGAAATGTTGTAATTGTCCATTAGTATTGAAAGGATCACAATACATAGTGTGATTGCATTTATATGTGCCTACATATATCATATCTGAGTCTGAGTATCTTGATTTAGATAATCTGGACAAACAAAGTGAACCCCTCACATTTTTTACAACTAGATATTTCTTTGCGTCTATATTACTAAATGCACGGTAACCTTCAACAGAATAAGTATAATTTTCACACATCCTATCTCTCTGATCTTTAGTTTGATTTAAATATGTGTATGCATCTTCTGAATAGATATACGGCACTACATTGAGGGATCTATCAAACTTTACCTTATATAAAACCATTATCTGTTCAACTTATATATATAGATGGTTGTAAGCACATTGGATTTTAATATAACCTTTAATATTAATAGGTATAGGTATATAACTCACTCCTCCTGCGGCACTTAAGGGCATATGTACACAAACATAGCAAGATGTAATATTAACACTATGTGCCACCCTACACTGGCGACACACTTTATTCGAGCACGGCTAGTCCCGCGAATTCGGGTATACTCGGGTGTATTCAGGTTTCTGATAGTTTTCTGCCAGAGTGCATTGCGTTATTTTCCGGCAGGGATTTAAGCTTTTTATTCCGGCTTGCTGAAATACTGCAATGCCGTGAAAATACACATGGTGGCGCTTGCGAGCTGTTCTCTGTGAAGCCGTCCCCTATAATGAATTGTAATGCAGTATATATACTGTATAAATATATATATATATATATACTGTATAACAACAAACCCTATAAGCCCTAACATACAGTACTGTACACATACAGTACTGTATACTGTATGCATATACATAAATGATACTACTGTATGGGCGGCGGGGGCGTGATGTGTTTGCAGCAGAGATAGATCCGCTGCTCTCTCTCTGCGCAAACATCGGCACAATAAAAATTATTTGAAATACATTTTTATTGATAGTGTAGATGTGCAGGGGGTCTCCGGAGCTGAATCGCGTTGGTTTTAGGTCTGGGGACCCCGTGCCCCCCGAGATACAGGCCCCTTTAGGGGGTGCCGGTATCCCTCTGCGTTTTAAGGCCCCGATCACGTGACCGCGGCCTGTAAACAAAGCAGAGCAGAGGGATACCGGCACCCCCTAAAGGGGCCTGTATCTCGGGGGGCACGGGGTCCCCAGACCTGAAACCTGTGCGCTTCTGCTCTGGAGACCCTCTGCACATGTACAGTATCAATAAAACACATACAATATACAGTATAAATAAACACTCGTTCTTTACCTTAGCGTCTATGCGCTATGGTAAAGAAGCATCATTTGTGTATTTTAATAATATTGTACAGTGAGCAGGGAGTTCCCTGAGCCAGAAATTAATGCTCAGGGACCCCCCCCCTGCTCCTGATCAATATTATTAAAAATACGGAAAATGCTGCGTCATTACCATAGCGGATAGCCGCTAAGGCAATGAAGGGGTTAACCCACCGTGCTCGCTTTATTGTGTGTAGTGGGGATGGGTGAGGGGGGTATTTGGCCCTTGGTGTGAGTTTAGGACTTGCGGGAGGGGGGGGTTGCAGGTGCACTTAACCCCTTCACGACCGTAGCAGTTAATACCGCTACGGTCATGAAGGGGTTAAGCCCTCCCGCTACCCCCCCCCCCCGCAAGCCCTCCCCAACCATCGTTGGGGCTAATACCCCATTCACCCACCCTCCCACTACCCACAATAAAAAAATACACACACACACAGCAGCCGCCAAAAATAAATAAATAAATATAAATAAATAAATAAATAAATGACAATAAATACATTTGAAATACATTTTTATTGATAGTGTAGATGTGCAGGGGGTCTCTGGAGCTGAATCGCGTTGGTTTTAGGTCTGGGGACCCCGTGCCCCCCGAGATACAGGCCCCTTTAGGGGGTGCCAGTATCCCTCTGCGTTTAAAGGTCCCGATCACGTGACCGCGGCCTGTAAACCAAGCAGAGCAGAGGGATACCGGCACCCCCTAAAGGGGCCTGTATCTCGGGGGGCACGGGGTCCCCAGACCTGAAACCTGTGCGCTTCTGCTCTGGAGACCCTCTGCACATGTACAGTATCAATAAAACACATACAATATACAGTATAAATAAACACTCGTTCTTTACCTTAGCGTCTATGCGCTATGGTAAAGAAGCATCATTTGTGTATTTTAATAATATTGTACAGTGAGCAGGGGGTTCCCTGAGCCAGAAATTAATGCTCAGGGACCCCCCCCCTGCTCCTGATCAATATTATTAAAAATACGGAAAATGCTGCATCATTACCATAGCGGATAGCCGCTAAGGCAATGAAGGGGTTAAGGCATAATAAACAATTAATACATTCAATACATATTTTTCACGTCTGTGTTAAAACTCCCTGCCTTCTCTCTAATCTATGTAAAAACCCCTCCCCCTATTCTCGCTTTTAAAACGCCCTGCCTTCTCTGTAATCTATGTAAAACCCCCTCCCCCTATCCCCCTATTGTGTGTGTGCGTTAAGCTTCCCTGCAATCTATGTAAAAAAACCTCCCCCTATTGTGTGTGTGTGTTAAATCTGCCTGGCCTGTGTTTCTGAGTGCTGAGTGCTCTGCGTTAAAGGCCCCGATCACGTGATCGCGGCCTGTAAACAAAGCAGAGCAGAGGGATACCGGCACCCCCTAAAGGGGCCTGTATCTCAGGGGGCACGGGGTCCCGAGACCTGAAACCTGTGCGCTTCAGCTCTGGAGACCCCCTGCACATCTACACTGTGAATAAAACACACACATCATTAAAGAATCATTCTTTAGCTTAGCGGCTATGCGCTATGGTAAAGAAGCAGCATTTCTGTATTTTTAATAATATTGTACAGTGAGCAGGGGGTTCCCTGAGACAGAAATCTAATCTCAGGGGACCCCCTGCTCCTGCACAATATTATTAAAAGTTCAGAAATGATGCTTCATTAGCATAGCGTATAGCCGCTAAGGTAATGAAGGGGTTAAGGCATAATAACCAATAAATACATTCAATACACTACCCACTACCCATGGCAACCTCCGCTGCTGTACATTAAAACAGAGAAAAAAATTAACACTATCAAAGTAATGTCCCCTAACCCCTTAATCACCATAGCGGTTATTAACCGCTACAGTCATGAAGGGGTTAACCCACCCTCACCCACCACTCGGGACGCCTACTGTACTTACCCTCCCACTCTAACCCCCCACCCCGTGAGACCTAACCACCCTCAACCCTCACCCACTAACTACCCACAAGGGAGGCCTACCCACATACCGTGGGGGAACCCCCACCACCCACCCCCAGTCCCCGCAATCAAAACAATGCACAGCCCCACAATAAACAGCATTCTATTTATTAAATACATTACCCACCCCCTGTGCCCCCCCCCCCATAAATACAAGATTTATTCTTTTACATTCAGGGTCCATAACGCAGCCCCACGCTAGTCCCCGGTGGGCTGGCAGGGCACCTGGACAGACCTACAGTTTACCAGCAGCATTCCACAGGTTCTGGAGGCCTGCTGGTGGATCCTGCCAGCACCATGGCGCCCAGGTGGTCTCCTTGGGTCACCGTGAGCCACAATTGGGTCCCCACGGTAGGCCCAAGGATGTCTGGGAGCCCCGGGTCAAACCCACAGGTGTCTGCGGGGCCTCGGGTGGTTCCCATGGGGGTCTGGGGAACTCACGGGTGCTCACTACGGGTCCGCGGTGCCCCCACAGAAGTGGGACCACACATCATCATCCCCGCACCTACGGGTCGGAGGTGCCCCCACAGAAGTGGGACCACACATCGTCATGCCCGCAGACTACGGGTCCGCGGTGCCCCCACAGAAGTGGGACCACACATCATCATCCCCGCATGTGTCACCCGTTGAACCACCAGCCTGCCACCCTTTAGGATACCCGAGGATTCCCCGCGGGTGGTCTCCAGAGGTCCCACGCAAAACCACGGAAGTAACCCTGAATGTAAAAAAAATAAACCTGGCCTATACATTCAATACATACACCCTCCCCCCCAACACCTACAGTACAATAATGTGCAAAATAACTATTATCCAGATATGGATAATAGATTAATTGCCCATTATTAAAAACATTAACTAGCATACTGTATACAAATAAATAAAGTACTACTGACCTCATCAATACGAAGTCTCCGATGCCAGCGCCTTCCTTCTCTTGCCCACACAATACATAGCCAAAACCAAGGCAATACATTGCAAGTACATTCAGATTTCAATTAACCCCTTAAACACCTTATCGGATAATAACCGCAAAGGTAATTAAGGGGTTAAGCCACACAGGCACGATACCCACCCTTCACCCATGAATTTGTACTGTGGCTTCATCATGCAACTATATATATATATATATATATACTGTATATATATACAGAGAGAGATATATATACAGTATATATATATATATATATATATATATATATATATATATATATATATATATATATATAAATATATATACTGTATATATATATATATATATATATATATATATATATATATATATACACACACGTTATATACACACCCATGATAAACCAATATACAGTACAAATAAATGTAGAAGGGTTATCAAAAGCACTGTCCTACAACCAAACTCTTCTCCATACATACACACTAAATTAAAATCAATTTCCTTTAATATTCATAACTGATCTCTCAATCTACTGTAAATCATCACTAAACCTCTGAAAAGCCATTTAAACAACTTACATTCCAATATAAATGATGCCTAAATATCTATGCACCATATACAGTACATTCTGCAAATTAATCAACCAAGTAAACAAAACTCAATTAGCAATCATTATTTACATCCCTAAACAATTCACACTAGATCCCGAACAATAAAACCATTAACAAATTCACGCCTAGAGCAGAACAATTAAGCCTTTGAAAAAATATATGTACCGACAAAAATACAACCTTTACAAACCAAGCCTACTGTATCCCTGACCTTCCTCAAACACACAATACAATACCAAGGAATACTGTACAGTACATCTATCTAATTTTAAAATACTTTAAACTCACAATAAAGCATACTGTAGCAGCACACACAAAATAATTTAAAACACATCCAATCCAGCTTTTAAAACAACATAATTTCTTACCCTGTACTGTATGTATATATCTCTCTAGACATACTGTACATACATACATACATACATACAGTGGCAAGAAATGATATACCCCAAAAAAAAAAAAATACACATGTTAAAAAACCTTTTGAAAAAATTAACAAGTTAAATAAAATACATTTCTTTACTGTAGTTCACTTACCATTACTTGCCCCCACCGACTCCCGTTGCTCTGATTGGCTACCATACCATGTGAGGGCACAGCCATGTGCCTTTTCATGACGTCATCTTAAAGGCAATTGAAGCAAAGCCATTCTGATTGGCTGTGCTTTCATTCCCTTTAAGTGACGTCATCATTTTTTTTTTATTGGCCAAAACACATGGTTTTCACGGTCCAATCAGGACCGTGGGAACCATGACGCAAAATGTGACGTCATAGGTCTTTAAAAGCCTATGTCGTCTCATTTTGCAGCCAGACGCCGCGGAGGAAGGACCTCCGGAGAAGAAAAAAGACAAGGGCGTGGCCGATGATGGAAAGAAGACCATGCCCTGCCCCGCCCGGAAGGAGATAGAAGAAAAAAGAATACAGATGAAGATGTATTACAAGTAGAAGACCCGTGGATTGATTTGGATTTTTAGTTTAATGTTTATTATTTTGAATGGTTTATTATTTTATGGGTTCCTGATCGTGGATTAATTCGTGAGTAAGCTGCGCAACGGGAGTCGGTGGGGGCAAGTAATGGTAAGTGAACTACAGTAAAGAAATGTATTTTATTTAACTTGTTAATTTTTTCAAAAGGTTTTTTAACATGTGTATTTTTTTTTTTTTGTGGTATATCATTTCTTGCCAATGTATGTATGTATGTATGTACAATATATACTGTATGTCTAGAGAGATATACTGTACAGTATACATTCA
The DNA here is from genome assembly GCF_040206685.1 of Ascaphus truei. Lineage (NCBI taxonomy): Eukaryota > Metazoa > Chordata > Amphibia > Anura > Ascaphidae > Ascaphus > Ascaphus truei. The sequence continues at coordinate 312,842,994 of NC_134483.1, read as the reverse complement.
GGGTAAGAAATGATGATGTTTTAAAAGCTGGATTAGATGTGTTTTTAATTATTTTGTGAGTTTAAAGTATTTTAAAATTAGATAGATGTATTCCTTGGTATTGTATTGTGTGTTTGAGGAAGGTCAGGGATAGATAGCCTTGGTTGTAAAGGTTGTATTTTTGTCGGTACTTATATTTTTTCAAAGGCTTAATTGTTCTGCTCTAGGCGTGAATCTGTTAATGGTTTCATTGTTCGTGATTGAGTGTGAAATGTTTAGGGATGTAAATAATGATTGCTAATTGATTTTTGTTTACGTTTGATTAATTTGCAGAATGTATACAGTATGGTGCATAGATTTTATGCATATTGGAATGTGAGTTTTTTCATTGGTTTGTGATCATATACAGTACAGTAGATTGTGAGATCAGTTAGGATTTTTAAAGGAAATTGATTTTAATGTAGTGTCTGTATGGAGAAGTGTTTGGTTGTAGGGCAGTATGCTTTTGATAACCCTTCTACATTTATTTGTACTGTATATTGGTTTATCATGGGTGTGTATATAACGTGTGTGTATACTGTATATATATATATATATATATATATATATATATATATATATATATATATATATATATATATATATATCTATATATATATATACATATATATATATATATATATATATATATATATATATATATATATATATATATATATATATATGAGAGAGAGAGAGAGATATACAGTATATATATATATATATATATATATATATATCAAAACAAAACAAAAACATTAAGGAGCGCCTACTATAACAACCTATAAATTGTGAGTGAATTAGCTACTGTGTTGAAACAACCAATGGGGTGGCCAGGGGGGGGGGGTAATAATATAAGATGGATCCTATGTTAAAAAAATATATCACATAATAACTAATAAAATTTTAATAAAAAATGCTATAAAAAAATATATAAAAGTATACAAAAAAATATATTACTAAAAAATAAAAATGAATAGCTTTAGATGTATACCAAAAACCTTAAAAAACATAGAGTCCCGTTCCAATAAAGTGCATCCAGGTAAAGGCAGCCCGTTTGAAAGGGACACAACTCCCTTGGAAATACCTATGAGAGAAAATGAGAAAAAAACAGGCGCACACCTAGTGCATTAAAGTATAACAATCATTTTATGGAACATTAAAAAATAGACAAATGTCCACTCACAAATCAAACAATAAAAATGAGCAGTTATGAGATTGGCCCTCATAAGCCACTGGCAGCGTCTCGATCAGCAATGGAGTTTTCCTCCTCCACACGTGTAGTACAGACTCCTTCACCGGAAGTGACGTCCTCCCGGCGTGTGCCCCGCAACAGGAAGTCCCTCCGGGAACCAAAGATCTTGCCTTCTTTCTTCTGGCTATTGTACCATCAGGAGTAGTGGAGATCTGCCAGCTGCTTCTTGTCTGTCTCGCCACTCACGATACTGCGTCCGCAATCTGCTGTGTTTAGTGGGAAAGTGCCTCCTCCGTCTGAGGGCGTGGCTGAGACGGAGGAGGCACTTTCCCACTAAACACAGCAGATTGCGGACGCAGTATCGTGAGTGGCGAGACAGACAAGAAGCAGCTGGCAGATCTCCACTACTCCTGATGGTACAATAGCCAGAAGAAAGAAGGCAAGATCTTTGGTTCCCGGAGGGACTTCCTGTTGCGGGGCACACGCCGGGAGGACGTCACTTCCGGTGAAGGAGTCTGTACTACACGTGTGGAGGAGGAAAACTCCATTGCTGATCGAGACGCTGCCAGTGGCTTATGAGGGCCAATCTCATAACTGCTCATTTTTATTGTTTGATTTGTGAGTGGGCATTTGTCTATTTTTTAATGTTCCATAAAATGATTGTTATACTTTAATGCACTAGGTGTGCGCCTGTTTTTTTCTCATTTTCTCTCATATATATATATATATATATATATATATATATACTGTATATCTCTCTCTCTCTCTCTTTCTCTCTGTCTCTCTGTATATATATATACAGTATATATATATATAGTTGCATGATGAAGCCACAGTACAAATTCATGGGTGAAGGGTGGGTATCGTGCCTGTGTGGCTTAACCCCTTAATTACCTTTGCGGTTATTATCCGATAAGGTGTTTAAGGGGTTAATTGATATCTGAATGTAATTGCAATGTATTGGCTTGGTTTTGGCTATGTTTTGTGTGGGCAAGAGAAGGAAGGCGCTGGCGTCGGACACTTTGTATTGATGAGGTCAGTAGTACTTTATTTATTTGTATATGCTAGTTAATGTTTTTAATAATGGGCAATTAATCTATTATCCATATCTGGATAATAGTTATTTTGCACATTATTGTACTGTAGGTGTTGGGGGGGAGGGTGTATGTATTGAATGTATAGGCCAGGTTTATTTTTTTTACATTCAGGGTTTGATTCCGTGGTTTTGCGTGGGACCTCTGGAGACCACCCGCGTGGAATCCTCGGGTATCCTAAAGGGTAGCAGGCTGGTGGTTCCACGGGTGACACATGCGGGGATGATGATGTGTGGTCCCACTTCTGTGGGGGCACCACGGACCCGTAGTCTGCGGGCATGACGATGTGTGGTCCCACTTCTGTGGGGGCACCTCCGACCCGTAGGTGCGGGGATGATGATGTGTGGTCCCACTTCTGTGGGGGCACCGCGGACCCGTAGTGAGCACCCGTGAGTTCCCCAGACCCCCATGGGAACCACCCGAGGCCCCGCAGACACCTGTGGGTTTGACCCGGGGCTCCCAGACATCCTTGGGCCTACCGTGGGGACCCAATTGTGGCTCACGGTGACCCAAGGAGACCACCTGGGCGCCATGGTGCTGGCAGGATCCACCAGCAGGCCTCCAGAACCTGTGGAATGCTGCTGGTAAACTGTAGCTCTGTCCAGGTGCCCTGCCAGCCCACCGGGGACTAGCATGGGGCTGCGTTATGGACCCTGAATGTAAAAGAATAAATCTTGTATTTATGGGGGGGGGGGCACAGGGGGTGGGTAATGTATTTAATAAATAGAATGCTGTTTATTGTGGGGCTGTGCATTGTTTTGATTGCGGGGACTGGGGGTGGGGGTTCCCCCACGGTATGTGGGTAGGCCTTCCTTGTGGGTAGTTAGTGGGTGAGGGTTGAGGGTGGTTAGGCCTCACGGGGTGGGGGGTTAGAGTGGGAGGGTATGTACAGTAGGCGTCCCGAGTGGTGGGTGAGGGTGGGTTAACCCCTTCATGACTGTAGCGGTTAATAACCGCTATGGTGATTAAGGGGTTAGGGGACATTACTTTGAAAGTGTTAATTTTTTTCTCTGTTTTAATGTACAGCAGCGGAGGTTGCCATGGGTAGTGGGTAGTGTATTGAATGTATTTATTGGTTATTATGCCTTAACCCCTTCATTACCTTAGCGGCTATATGCTATGCTAATGAAGCATCATTTCTGAACTTTTAATAATATTGTGCAGGAGCAGGGGGTCCCCTGAGATTAGATTTCTATCTCAGGGAACCCCCTGCTCACTGTACAATATTATTAAAAATACAGAAATGCTGCTTCTTTACCATAGCGAATAGCCGCTAAGCTAAAGAATGATTCTTTAATGATGTGTGTGTTTTATTCACAGTGTAGATGTGCAGGGGGTCTCCAGATTTCAGGTTTCAGGTCTGGGGACCCGATGCCCCCCGAGATATAGGCCCCTTTAGGGGGTGCCGGTATCCCTCTGCTCTGCTTGGTTTAACAGGCCGCGGTCACGTGATCGGGGCCTTTAACGCAGAGGGATACCGGCACCCCCTAAAGGGGCCTGTATCTCGGGGGGCAGGAGGTCCCCCGACCTGAAACCAGTGCGGTTCAGCTCCCGAGACCCCTTGCACATCTACACTATAAATAAAAATGTATTTCAAATGTATTTATTTGTATTTATTTATTTATTTATTGCGGGGATGCTGTGTGTGATTATTTTTTATTGTGTGTAGCGGCGGTGGTTGACGGGGTTTATAAATGTGAGTTTATAAATAAAATAAAGAATATTATTTCTAGGGGCCTTAGAACAGAAGTTCCCACGCCAATTGCGGGCTCATTGCTCTTTTGTTACAATGTTGCTGGTCTTGCGGGTTTGCAGTCTGGCAGCAAAAAGCAGTTTGTACTGTAGTACTGAGTGTGAGATAAAGTAACCAGTTCTTTTATTGCTGAAGTCGCCACCAAAAACTTTTATTTACAAATACAGTACAAAAACCGTGCAACACACAACAACATACAGTATCCTTTGTTTAAGTACAGCAGGTACTATAGGGTAAAACATGTACTGTACAGTACAGCACAATATTACAGTATGGTCTCACTGAAAGTCCTCCCCATTTTCCATCCATGGCCGATTCCTTGCATGGCGCAAAACGCCATTAATGCAGTCTCTAACGCCTCTCATTACAGGATCTGTAAAAGGGTAATAGCGCTGCATTTCTTCCACAATCTTTTTCCTTAAATTAGAAGGAAGGGCCTTTTTATGGCGATTCCCATCGTAATATACTTTGAACATCCACTCGCAGTACAATGTGTAGGGAACATGGTGTTTAAATATGATCAAGGCATACTTGTGTGGTATACCAGCACTCCTCACCCTATACTTCTCCCTCAGTGCCGGTGGCAGATCGCACAGGGAGATGTCGGGCTCTGTTTGTATGCGAGCGGGTGTAGGAGGTCTTTTGGGAGCGGGTGTACTTGAGGCGATGGGCAATGGTAGGGTGTCTGGGAGGAAGCTTTCCTCCGGTAGTGGTCGCCGGGTTGTCTCCTGGCGGGGTCTTGACGGGGTTGTCATGTCCTCCTCAATAGCATAGTACACTGCATCTTCTGGTGGAGGGGGTGTGCTTGGTGATGGAAGGGGGTCGAAGGTACCATGCATCACATCCATGTCACCCCCCTGCTCCAGCGTCGGGGAAACAGGGGCATTAACACCGAGCAAATAATGTATGCCCGCTATGTCAGCCTCTATCTTGTCCATCCGTTGATCCATCCGTTGCTCCATATGTAGCATCCGTTGATCCAGCCGTTGCTCCATTTGTAGCATCCATTGCTCCATATGTAGCACCGACTCCAGAAGCAGATCTAGCTTTGCCAGCACACTAGAATTCCCGGGGAGATCCACACTTAGCCCATTCAGGATCCGGTCTAACGAGCTGCTTGTGCATGGCATCTGGAGATCTGGGGGGATGGGTGCAACGGAGGATGAGATGGGTGTTCTCTGGAGAGAAGCGGCATCGATGGAGAGTGGAAGAGGTGACCTGGGGATGCCCGGTACAGGAGAAGCTGCAGTGTCGTCGAAGAGGGATGGAGAAGGTGACCGCTGGATTTCCGGGAGAGAAGCAGAGTCGTCCAAGAGCAAAGGAGACAGTGACCCGTGGATTTCAGAGGCAGCAGCATCTTCAGATGGAACCGGAGAAGATGGGGGTGGAGAAGCCGGGCTGAAGATTTCCGGGACAGCTACTGCACCGACACACTTTATTCGAGCAAATACCCGGTATGTACCTGGCAGATACCTGGAATGCGCCGCTCCTCACCTCTGACAAGCCCCGTTGCATTTGCCTTCCCAGCCTGGGTTCATGCCTGGCTGACGGGCGGCTGATCTGTTAAATGATAATGATTAGGATTTAATAGGCTGCAATGCTTCGCGTGTCTACCAGATGGCATAAATTCATGAATTGTAATGCAGTATATATATATGTACTGTGCAGTATTGCAGCCAGCGGGAATAAAATGCTTCAATCCCTGCCGGAAAATAACTCAATGCACTCGGGCAGAAAACAGTCACAAACCTCAATACACCCGGGTATACCCGTATTCGTGGGACTAGCCGAGCTCGAATAAAGTGTGTCGCCAGTGTACAGCAGAGTCGTCGAAGCTTATGGGAAGTGGTCTGCGGATTCGGTGAGTTGGCTGCCATTCGTCTTGCGTACCGAGCACAGTTCCGTATTTCTTCTTCACATAATAAGGCTGACGTGTTTTAAAAGCCTTAGCCTTTGGGGTCAGCAGAAGGTTTTCTTTGTTGGTCTTAGCCTGTCGCTTTGCCTTTGGCTTGGAAACGGTAACTGCCTTTCTCTTTTTCAGTGTGGCAGGCACAGCAGAGGTGAGATGGTTCTTTCGTCCATAGAACTGGGGATGCTCCATGTAAGCGGGAGGCACAATGCAGTATCTGGACTATGGCTCAGATAAAGATCAGCAAGTGGTGGGCTATGCAACGTGTACAACCTTTTATGCATGGCGGCCAGGTACAGGTGTTGAAAGTGGGTGGTCTGTAATGTGAGTCATTAACATATAAATGCACCATCCATTTTGTGGATTCACTGCACATTGAATACACATTGACTAAACATCGAATACACATTCTTGTGTTTGTATTTCTTTCTACAGTACTCGCAGCAATGCCTGTTAAGAAGATTTCAAAGGATCCAGCATGAGAATGAAGGAGATGTACACGAGCGGAAAACGAATTGCAGATATCCAGCGCTGGTTAACTGCTTCTGGCCTCGTTGTGCCATCAAGCACCGTGTGCTATCATGCACAAGGAAAAAACAGAGACCGCAAAAAGGCACCAAAGATAACAAATGCGTAAGTATACTGTATTTATAAAACTTAACCAAAAAAAATATAGAAAACTGTAGTGTACATCTACAGTATACCGTATTTATATAGTATATTTATATTACAACAGTATATACTGTAGTGTACTGTATGTGTGGTCAATTTATATTTGTTGTGCAGCAGTATACACTTTTGGTATATTGCAATTCATCTTACAACGGAATATACAGTATATGATGTGTATTTATTATGATATAACAACAGTATACCGTATTTATATAGTATATTTATTATATTACAACAGTATATACTGTAGTGTATGTGTGGTCAATTTATATTTTTTGTGCAGCAGTATACACTTTTGGTATATTGCAATTCATCTTACAACGTAATATACAGTATACAGTATGATGTGTATTTATAATGATATAACAACAGTATACCGTATTTATATAGTATATTTATTATATTACAACAGTATATACTGTAGTGTACTGTATGTGTGGTCAATTTATATTTTTTGTGCAGCAGTATACACTTTTGGTATATTGCAATTCATCTTACAACGGAATATACAGTATATGATGTGTATTTATTATGATATAACAACAGTATACCGTATTTATATAGTATATTTATTATATTACAACAGTATATACTGTAGTGTATGTGTGGTCAATTTATATTTTTTGTGCAGCAGTATACACTTTTGGTATATTGCAATTCATCTTACAACGGAATATACAGTATATGATGTGTATTTATTATGATATAACAACAGTATATTTATATAGTATATTTATATTACAACAGTACTGTATACTGTATATTTTGTCTATTTATATTTATAGTACAGCAGTATACATTTTTTGTATATTTATATTTAATGTATATTACAACATTACATGTACAGTATACAGTATACATTTTATATTGCTGCATATTAATAACACAATATAATTTCTTTGCATTGTAGGGAGACTACTCTTCTGGTGGACAGAATAAGTGAGGAGAATGATGAGAGGAGCGCATTAAGGGTTAAAAACACTCTTCAGGAAAACCACAATCTGACTGTATCCGAGAGCAGCATAAAGAAGATGAGACGCAGAATTGGATGGAAATATGGACGTGTGAGGTTAGTACTGGACAGTACAGGAGGTACTGTAAAGTAAAAGTGTTGTTTTGCAAACTGTACTGCGCTGTGACGCTAACATTTTTTATTCATTGTCATTACAGAGCGTACCCCATGATACGGGACGCAAACAAAATCAAAAGAGTGCTCCAGGCCCAGGCATGGATCGACAGCGGTGAGACTTTCCAGGATTGCATCTTCACTGATGAGTCTACTGTGTCGCTGGAGAGATTTGCAAGATTTGCGTTCCACAAAAAAGGCCGCATAACTTTGAAGCCGCGGCCAAAACACCCTGTGAAGCTGCATGTGTGGGGTGCCATCTCTAGGCGTGGACCGGGATGCATTGTCGTCTTTGAAGGTACAATTTCTCAAATACACTGGCGACACACTTTATTCGAGCTCGGCTAGTCCCACGAATTCGGGTATACCCGGGTGTATTGAGGTTTGTGACTGTTTTCTGCCCGAGTGCATTGAGGTATTTTCCGGCAGGGATTGAAGCATTTTATTCCCGCTGGCTGCAATACTGCACAGTACATATATATATACTGCATTACAATTCATGAATTTATGCCATCTGGTAGACACGCGAAGCATTGCAGCCTATTAAATCCTAATCATTATCATTTAACAGATCAGCCGCCCGTCAGCCAGGCATGAACCCAGGCTGGGAAGGCAAATGCAACGGGGCTTGTCAGAGGTGAGGAGCGGCGCATTCCAGGTATCTGCCAGGTACATACCGGGTATTTGCTCGAATAAAGTGTGTCGGTGCAGTATAATGCCGCCTAATGCACTGTACTTGACTAGTGTTGCCTTACCGTATGCACTGTACTGTACTACATGTATTGAGCACTTTTCTTTTCTTGCTATAGGAATCATGAATAAAGATTTCTTCCAAGACAACATTGTGCCCGTGATAGTGCGATACATCACACAAGACTTTCCCAATGGTCATCGCTTTTACCAGGACAATGATCCCAAGCACACCGCGTCGACGGCGCATATCCTTGAGCGCGGCATCAACTGGGTGAAGACGCCAGCGGAGTAAGTGCAGTAGACCGTGTCCCATTTATGTTCCCCACTGTTTTTACTGTGTACTGTATCTCTTAAACTAATTGTCCTTTCTTTCCAATCACAGATCGCCAGACTTCAATCCGATCGAAATGGTCTGGCATCAGCTGAAGGACCACATCCGTAAAGTGGCGAAACCCTCCAAGAAGGACGAGTTGTATAAAGCCATAATGAGTTTTTGGAACGATGTACTCACCGTGGAACGATGCAATAAATATATAGACCATATTGCCACTGTGTTGCCCATTGTCATCGCGCGCAATGGGCAAGCATCAGGAAAGTAGTACAGTGCTGTAGTATTGTACAGTAAGTACAGTATGATACAGGTAAGTATGGCACAGATTTTTTCTTTCCCAATAGTCAGAGTATACAGTAGTTCCAGTATACAGTACAGTAGACTAGTTTGACAGTACTACAGTAACTGCCTACTAACTGCTCCATTTTTTTCTTTCCAGAGAAAGCTGCACCAGCCACCTACTGTACAGTAGTTCTACCATAATACAGTACGCACATACAGTACAGTATAGTAACTGAACAAAGTTTTTGTTTTCTTGTCGTTCCAGGAAAAAGGGTGCCCAAGGGGGAGGGGGGGCCTTGTGTTCGTCAAATCTGCTTGTGCAGTCAAATGTACAGTATATAAACAGCAGTAATGATGTACACAAAACCTCTCCTCTCTCAATGAACTACTGTACCGCAGACACAATGAGGATACTGTTACAGTATGAAGGGAAAAAGAACAGGATGGGTTATTTAACATTACAGTATACTGTGCAATATTTATACTGTATATTTATATATACTGTATTTTTATTCTAAAGGTATTCGAGAATGTACTGTACTGTATGAGGACCTGGTGACTTTCAACCCTCTCAGACCCACAGAACGGATTATTTCACATTACTGTATATTTATCCTGTATATTTTCAGTAATTTAGAAGCAGTGGATGTTCTGAACAGAACAGTTACTGTAAGCAAACGGATGCACATCAGATTTACATTTCAAATTCGAGAGGGGATTTTTCCAAAGCAGGCAGGCCTCCCTCTAAGGAAGGTGGATGGTGGGATGATACAGTACTCTGGCTGGCCTCCTGCTGAATCTTGTTACCGTAGCCAGCCCAGGGCCAGATTAACAAAACAATGGCTTGGATTGGATTAGCCAGACGATTGATGCTTGGCCAGGGAGGGATTAAAAACTCTAAGGGAGGGGGTGGGTGGTGTAGCTGTAGGATTGTACTGTGTCAGTATTTCCAACGGCAGGTCACCCTAATAATTGCATGAATAAACCCCCAAAGACAAGGCCCAAATATAGTACAGTATACTGTATACTGCATATACAGTACAGAGCTGTATACTGTATTATAAATAAATAATCATACAGTACTGTACAGTATGTATTATTGTGTGTTGATGTTTTGAATTGCTGTTAACTTGAAATGTTTCACCATTGTATTGTACTGTATTTGTAAATAAAAGTATTTTGTGGCGACTTCAGCAATAAAAGAACTGGTTAATTTATCTCACATAAAGTACGTGAATACGACCGCAATCACCATTGTACAGTAAATGGGTGCATAGGATGGAACGACAGGTGCTAAAGGGGTATAAATATGATATTTATCAGTGTTGATCAAAGAGAGTTGATCAGAAGGATTCCCCTTATAAAGTATACAGCACTCTATTGTCATTCATACAGTATACTGTAGTAAAGGGTAGACAACACATGGTCTTGCAGTATACTGTATTACTACTGTACAAATCTGTCAGGTTGACCAGAATCACTGCGGATATCGGAAAATAATTAAATTTTATTAATTCTACGTAGAATTAATAAAATTGTATTATTTTCCGATATCCGCAGTGATTCTAGTCAATTCTACGTAGGTGTATTAGTATTACACATAGTCACGCTGGGGCCTGAGCTGCGTTACTGACGGGAGGAGCTGGGTGTATTAGTGTGTTGATGTTTTGAATTGCTGTTAACTTGAAATGTTTCACCATTGTATTGTACTGTATTTGTAAATAAAAGTATTTTGTGGCGACTTCAGCAATAAAAGAACTGGTTAATTTATCTCACATAAAGTACGTGAATACGACCGCAATCACCATTGTACAGTAAATGGGTGCATAGGATGGAACGACAGGTGCTAAAGGGGTATAAATATGATACTGTATTTATCAGTATTGATCAAAGAGAGTTGATCAGAAGGATTCCCCTTATAAAGTATACAGTACAGCACTCTATTGTCATTCATACAGTACTGTATACTGTAGTAAAGGGTAGACAACACATGGTCTTGCAGTATACTGTATTACTAAAAATCTGTCAGGTTGACCAGAATCACTGCGGATATCGGAAAATAATACAATTTTATTAATTCTACGTAGAATTAATAAAATTGTATTATTTTCCGATATCCGCAGTGATTCTGGTCAACCTGACAGATTTTTTAGTAATACAGTATACTGCAAGACCATGTGTTGTCTACCCTTTACTACAGTATACAGTACTGTATGAATGACAATAGAGTGCTGTATATAAGGGGAATCCTTCTGATCAACTCTCTTTGATCAACACTGATAAATACAGTAATTTATCTCACACTCAGTACTACAAACTGCTTTTTGCTTGCAATAAACAAACAAACAGGGAAGCGCTATACTGTATGAGTTAGGATCAGGCCCAGCAGCCACTTTATGTTGAAAACCACATATGAAATGAGCATAAAATTGCATGAATAATTACACAAAAATATATAAAATAAATAGCACAAGTCTCTGACAGAGAGAAATTGTCCAGGTGGTGTGGATACAGGTTAATGCCCCTGTCTGATAGGACAGACTCGGGCAAGAATGGCCTGTGAGAGGTGAATATCCAGAATGGTAGCTGGGATGGAAAGCGCTACCAACTGTGCAGGTATTGAAGTGTGTAGAAATGGGAAGGTGCCGTAGGCATCAAATGTGGAAAGCGCTCACCCAGACTTCATACACTTTGCGCTTTTTGCTTGCAGACTGCAAAGCCGCAAGACCAGCAACATTGTAAAAAAAGAGCAAAAAAAGAGCAATGAGCGCGAAATTGGCGTGGGAACTTCTGTTCTAGGGCCCCTAGAAATAATATTCTTTATTTTATTTATAAACTCACATTTATAAACCCCGTCACCCACCGCCGCTACACACAATAAAGCGGGCACTTACAGTACAGTATATATTTATTTCTCTTCATGTATTTATTTAGATTTATTTATTAATTGTGGAGCTGCTGTGCGTGAGGGGCCATGGCCAGGATGGGGGGGGGGGGGGTAACGGTACAGTATGTGGGTAGGGGGTGAGGGTGGTTAGACCTCACAGTACATTATGCACATTGGGCTCCCCCCCTCCCCACATTTACATACACTGCACGACATCAATGCAGGGAGGGTTTACCAATGCAGGGAGGGTTTACCAATGCAGGTAAGGCTTTAGGCCTTTATATCTCTCTCCCTTCATTGTAATCTGTTTAACAGAAACATTAGGGGGGAAGGGGCTTTAGGCCTTTATATCTCTCGCCCTTCATTGTAATCTGTTTAACACAAACATTAGGGGGGAAGGGGCTTTAGGCCTTTATATCTCTCTCCCTTCATTGTAATCTGTTTAACACAAACATTAGGGGGGAAGGGGCTTTAGGCCTTTATATCTCTCTCCCTTCAGTGTAATCTGCTTAACAGAAACATTAGGGGGGAGGGGGCTTTAAACAATGCTGTGTATAATGTATAAGGTTTTTTACAATTAGATAGATGTAATCCTTGGTACTGTATTGTAAGGGTTAGCTTTGGTTTTAAATAGTGTTTTCTGGTTGGTACTTACAGTATATATTGATTTTGGTTTACTTGATTGGTTAAAATACTGTAGTTGACTTGTTTGGAAGTGTTTGTATTTACTGGTAGAGTAGCTTGCAATTATATTGTTAACATTCATTTGCAGAATGTACAGTACTGTATATGGTGCATAGATTTAATGCTATGCATCATTTACAGTATACAATGTAAATGCAATGTACTGTGTGGATTGGAATGTTATGTTTTATATTGTAAAATCAGTTAGGATTATTAAATGGATTATTATTATTATTGTCTGTACTGTATGGAGATGCGTTATTTGTAGGACAGTATGATTTTGATAACCATTCTACATGTACTGTATTTGTATATTGGTTCATCATCTGTGTGTATATACTGTATACTATACAGTATATATATATATTGTGACAGAAACCAGGGGATGGTAATAAATTCCGTATATAGGGCTCCCAGGATACTAGACAGTTTCTATCCTGTTTGGCCTGGGAGTGCAGCCTTATAATACATACACTCCATCCCACAGTTTGGCAAGCGCTGGAACTGAGGGATGAGAGATCCAGACCAGAGTTTGTCTGCTGCCTGATTTCTGTCACCTGTCATGCTAATTAGGAATCAGGTATGTAAGACTGATTTCCTGTTTGCTCTGGTCTCTCCACAAGAGCCAGGAGGCTGGAAGGCTGCTGAACTACAGAGGGGAGAAGCCTCTTCCCCAAACAGGTTCAATCTTTCTGTTCATTTGTGTAAGACTGCAAAAGTACCGTGTTTTGTTGTTGGGAGTGGAAAAGCCACTTCCAACCCTGAGTCAGGGATATCTAAGTTAAGTTATCGCTCAGGTGAGCAGCTTTTGTTTTGATCTGTTTTCTGTTGTATGCACTGTGGCAGTCTCAGTGCCTGGGACTGAATAAACCAGGCATAGCCTGTTTAAAGGAACAGTACGTGACGCCTCATCATTTAACCTACCCTAAAAGACCGTGTTCTAAACAGTCCCGGACAAACGACGGAGCCCCGGAGTAAGCCGTTTGTCACAATATATATATATATATATATATATATATATATATATATATATATATATATACACAGTATACATATACTGTACACAGTATATACTGTATATGTACTGTATAGGGATTGTTATTATATATACTGTATAATGTATATATATATATATCCAGTATATATACAGTATATACTGTACAGTATATATTTATTTCTCTTCATGTATTTATTTATTTATTTATTTAGATTTATTTATTAATTGTGGGGCTGCTGTGCGTGAATTTTTTTTATTGGGGGTGAGGGGGTGTTTGGCCCTTGGTGTGAGTTTAGGACTTGCAGCAGCAGCACAATTATTAAATAAATGTAAATAAATAAATAAATAAATGACAATAAATACATTTGAAATACATTTTTATTGATAGTGTAGATGTGCAGGGGGTCTCCGGAGCTGAAGCGCACAGGTTTCAGGTCTGGGGACCCCGTGCCCCCCGAGATACAGGCCCCTTTAGGGGGTGCCGGTATCCCTCTGCTCTGCTTGGTTTACAGGCCGCGATCACGTGATCGGGGCCTTTAAACGCAGAGCACTCAGCACTCAGAAACACAGGCCAGGCAGATTTAACACACACACACAATAGGGGGAGGTTTTTTTACATAGATTGCAGGGAAGCTTAACACACACACACAATAGGGGGAGGGGTTTTTACATAGATTACAGAGAAGGCAGGGCGTTTTAAAAGCGAGAATAGGGGGAGGGGTTTTTACATAGATTAGAGAGAAGGCAGGGAGTTTTAACACAGACGTGAAAAATATGTATTGAATGTATTAATTGTTTATTATGCCTTAACCCCTTCATTGCCTTAGCGGCTATCCGCTATGGTAATGACGCAGCATTTTCCGTATTTTTAATAATATTGATCAGGAGCAGGGGGGGGGGGGTCCCTGAGCATTAATTTCTGGCTCAGGGAACCCCCTGCTCACTGTACAATATTATTAAAATACACAAATGATGTTTCTTTACCATAGCGCATAGACGCTAAGGTAAAGAACGAGTGTTTATTTATACTGTATATTGTATGTGTTTTATTGATACTGTACATGTGCAGAGGGTCTCCAGAGCAGAAGCTCACAGGTTTCAGGTCTGGGGACCCCGTGCCCCCCGAGATACAGGCCCCTTTAGGGGGTGCCGGTATCCCTCTGCTCTGCTTGGTTTACAGGCCGCGGTCACGTGATCGGGGCCTTAAAACGCAGAGGGATACCGGCACCCCCTAAAGGGACCTGTATCTCGGGGGGCACGGGGTCCCCAGACCTAAAACCAACGCGATTCAGCTCCAGAGACCCCCTGCACATCTACACTATCAATAAAAATGTATTTCAAATGTATTTATTGTCATTTATTTATTTATTTATTTATATTTATTTATTTATTTTTTGGCGGCTGCTGTGTGTGTGTGTATTTTTTTATTGTGGGTAGCGGGAGGGTGGGTGAATGGGGTATTAGCCCCAATGATGGTTGGGGAGGGCTTGCGGGGGGGGGGGGGGTCGCGGGAGGGCTTAACCCCTTCATGACCGTAGCGGTATTAACTGCTACGGTCGTGAAGGGGTTAAGTGCACCCGCAACCCCCCCCCCCTCCCGCAAGTCCTAAACTCACACCAAGGGCCAAATACCCCCCTCACCCATCCCCACTACACACAATAAAGCGGGCACGGTGGGTTAACCCCTTCATTGCCTTAGCGGCTATCCGCTATGGTAATGACGCAGCATTTTCCATATTTTTAATAATATTGATCAGGAGCAGGGGGGGGGGTCCCTGAGCATTAATTTCTGGCTCAGGGAACCCCCTGCTCACTGTACAATATTATTAAAATACACAAATGATGCTTCTTTACCATAGCGCATAGACGCTAAGGTAAAGAACGAGTGTTTATTTATACTGTATATTGTATGTGTTTTATTGATACTGTACATGTGCAGAGGGTCTCCAGAGCAGAAGCTCACAGGTTTCAGGTCTGGGGACCCCGTGCCCCCCGAGATACAGGCCCCTTTAGGGGGTGCCGGTATCCCTCTGCTCTGCTTGGTTTACAGGCCGCGGTCACGTGATCGGGACCTTTAAAACGCAGAGGGATACCGGCACCCCCTAAAGGGACCTGTATCTCGGGGGGCACGGGGTCCCCAGACCTAAAACCAACGCGATTCAGCTCCAGAGACCCCCTGCACATCTACACTATCAATAAAAATGTATTTCAAATGTATTTATTGTCATTTATTTATTTATTTATTTATATTTATTTATTTATTTTTTGGCGGCTGCTGTGTGTGTGTGTATTTTTTTATTGTGGGTAGCGGGAGGGTGGGTGAATGGGGTATTAGCCCCAATGATGGTTGGGGAGGGCTTGCGGGGGGGGGGGGGGTCGCGGGAGGGCTTAACCCCTTCATGACCGTAGCGGTATTAACTGCTACGGTCGTGAAGGGGTTAAGTGCACCCGCAACCCCCCCCCCTCCCGCAAGTCCTAAACTCACACCAAGGGCCAAATACCCCCCTCACCCATCCCCACTACACACAATAAAGCGGGCACGGTGGGTTAACCCCTTCATTGCCTTAGCGGCTATCCGCTATGGTAATGACGCAGCATTTTCCATATTTTTAATAATATTGATCAGGAGCAGGGGGGGGGGGTCCCTGAGCATTAATTTCTGGCTCAGGGAACCCCCTGCTCACTGTACAATATTATTAAAATACACAAATGATGCTTCTTTACCATAGCGCATAGACGCTAAGGTAAAGAACGAGTGTTTATTTATACTGTATATTGTATGTGTTTTATTGATACTGTACATGTGCAGAGGGTCTCCAGAGCAGAAGCTCACAGGTTTCAGGTCTGGGGACCCCGTGCCCCCCGAGATACAGGCCCCTTTAGGGGGTGCCGGTATCCCTCTGCTCTGCTTGGTTTACAGGCCGCGGTCACGTGATCGGGACCTTTAAAACGCAGAGGGATACCGGCACCCCCTAAAGGGACCTGTATCTCGGGGGGCACGGGGTCCCCAGACCTAAAACCAACGCGATTCAGCTCCAGAGACCCCCTGCACATCTACACTATCAATAAAAATGTATTTCAAATGTATTTATTGTCATTTATTTATTTATTTATTTATATTTATTTATTTATTTTTTGGCGGCTGCTGTGTGTGTGTGTATTTTTTTATTGTGGGTAGCGGGAGGGTGGGTGAATGGGTTATTAGCCCCAACGATGGTTGGGGAGGGCTTGCGGGGGGGGGGTAGCGGGAGGGCTTAACCCCTTCATGACCGTAGCGGTATTAACTGCTACGGTCGTGAAGGGGTTAAGTGCACCCGCAACCCCCCCGCCCCCCTCCCGCAAGTCCTAAACTCACACCAAGGGCCAATTACCCCCCTCACCCATCCCCACTACACACAATAAAGCGGGCACGGTGGGTTAACCCCTTCATTGCCTTAGCGGCTATCCGCTATGGTAATGACGCAGCATTTTCCGTATTTTTAATAATATTGATCAGGAGCAGGTGGGGGGGGTCCCTGAGCATTAATTTCTGGCTCAGGGAACCCCCTGCACACTGTACAATATTATTAAATCTCTCTCTCTGCTGCAAACACATCTCGCCCCCAGTATGTGCAGTAATTTACTGAACATGTACTGTAGAATAAATGCATAGTTTTATTTATTCGGGTTTATTACACAGTATACTGTTCGGCTGGAAAACATCAGCATACTGTACAGCACAATATTACTGTATCCATCGAAATCCCCCCATTAGCCGTTTTCTTTTCTGAGGAAAAACAAAATGAAAAGTTTTAATGTACAGTAATGGTCAGCCCCCTAAAGAAGTACCCAGCCTGCCCCACCAAAATAATACGGCAACAATACAGTACTCACCATACTGTATTACTGAATTTCCCATTCAGCTTGCGCCGGCGCTGGGCCACTGCCAGTCCAGCTTTCATCATCATCACCCACGTCGATAGTTTGCAGAGGGACTAGCCCACCTGTAGTCAGCGGGAAATCGCTTAAGTACATGCAAGCTTCATCAAAACTGGTTGCGAAATCCATCTCAGGGTTGTCACCGACGGCGGGACCACCATGATAAGCTGGTGCTGGTGCTGGTTCTGGTTCTGGCGCATTGCTTGGCAGGGACTGTCGCTTCTTATTTGGTTTTAACACGACCCTTCGCCTTTTGCCGCCTCCATTATCATAGATACGGGAAAAACCCTGTGACACACACCAATACCCTCCAACAAATTGGGGCTCAATACGGTGAAAACAGGGGTCACTACATAACCTTTTCCTTATTGCCCGCTTCCACAAATGAGGAGTTGGCGAAAATCTGTAAAAGTCATAGTTTTTGATAAAATACTGATAAATTTGAACAACTGTTGCCATCTTATCCTCTGTTGCATTAATAGCGGCCCATATCAAATAAGCATAACTTCTGTCAGGTTTTTGGAACACGGGCTGCATTTGAACACTCATGTCTCTGTAGAATAGTGTAAGCGAAAATGGTCTTTCTCTTTATTTAATACAGTATGTAAAGCCTAAATTGATACATTTTTTGCAACTCTTCCTTCAGTCTCAAGGACAAGTTACAATAGCATACTGTACTGGGATAAAGTATCTTTTTTTAAACGAAATAACTTGCAAAGCCCACACATTACTTAAGTCATGAGTTTATGCCATCTGGTGGACAAGCGAAACATTGCAGCCTAGTAAACCCTTCTCATTATCATTTAACAGATCAGGCCCCTGTCAGCCAGGCATGAACCGTGGCTGGGAAGGCAAACGCAACGAAGCATGCAAGAGGTGAGCAGCGGCGGATTCCAGGTATCTGCCAGGTACAAACTGGGCATTTGCTCGAATAAAGTGTGTCGGTGCAGTATGTGCTAAGTCTAGCAACAAATTTCTCTCCTCGGCTATCCCCAGCTATCCTAACACACATAGATATAATAGTATCTGTACCTCTCTCATTTTTATACCCCTTACCTTATAAAGAAAAATAAACTATATAACCCCTAACCTACCTAACATGCACTGAAACTATATAACCCCTAACCTACCTAGCATACACTGAAAGTATATGTTAGTATCTAAAATATAAAACCTATAAAAATGTAGGGTTAGTATACAATAATTCAGCTATAATGAATATATGAAAAAATAAAGTTCTTATGCTTTTGATTCTTCAACCATAAAAACTGGTATAAATGTTTTTTAGTTCTTCTAAAAAATGGTATAAATGTCTTTTGATTCTTCTACAAAATGGTATAAACGTCTTTTGATTCTTTAAAGACTTGTGTAAATGTCTTTTGGTTCTTTAAAGACTTGTGTAAATGGGTCCTTGATAGGGGAGACCACTTTACAATGAGTCACATGGACCAACGAGGTAAGCGCCGCAACCTTGACAGCTGTATTTGTTGTTAGCAATACTTGGTACGGGCCCTTGCACCTGGGCTGTAATGCGTGTTTTCTTTTAAACGATTTAACCATCATCCAGTCTCCAGCCTCAAGTAGATGCACTTTCAGGTTCTCAGATGTAGGCTGTACAGCTTTAACCTGTGCATGGAGAGACTGTAAAAGTTTTGTTAGTTGCATAGAATACTTGCTAACTGTTTCATCACAAATCACATGGTCCTTAAAAATTAGTTCCCTTGAACTACTGGTGGTCATAGGTCTTTTCATAAGGAGATAATTTATGCTTTCCAGTAGGTGTGCTACGGATAGACATAAGAGCTACAGGGAGGGCCTCAGGCCATTTCATACCTGTATCATCACAAATCTTTGCAATTTTATTTTTAAGGGTGCCATTAACCCTTTCAACAGCACCTGCACTCTGAGGATGATGGGAGCAATGAAGATTATATTCAATACCCAAACACCTGCACACCTCCTGTACAATTTGTCCTGTAAAATGGGTTCCTCTGTCTCAGTAAATATTATGTGATAACCCATACCTAGGAATACATTCCTGTAATAATTTATTTGCAGAGAGGGGAGAGGGAAGAGAACGAAGCACTATGTCCAGTGCTGTAAAAAACAGCCAATGAAACCACAGGGTGTACGTTCTTAATAATAAAGCTATTTAATGGATCAAAAATCGATTACAAAACACACCAACGCGTTTCGGACTTAGACAGTCCTTTATCAAGGTGAAAGTGCTGGATCATCTAAAGGGACTTGCTGCTCATCGTGGAATCTGCTTTCCCAAGTGAGTCCGTTCCAGCTTTGCCTCAATCATATTCCAGGGATCATCAATTGGTAACTATCCTTACCTCAGTGCATTGTGGGATAGCTTATTACCTGATCCAACAGGACATTTGTATATTTACAGGTTGTTTTCCTATCAATTGCTCATTGTTACATACTACAGATTTGTCTTTGGAGCATCACACATTTTTTCTATTGTTTCAATAATTTATTTGCCACTGTCTTAGCGTCCGCATGTAGACAGGGGTAGGCCTCAACCCATCCTGAGAAAGTACAAATCATAACCAATACATATTGGAAATGTAAACTCCTGGGTAATTCAATAAAATCAATCTGTAGATTAACAAAAGGTCCCCATGGGCAAGGAGGATGATTTTGTCTGAGAGGGCTTGATAGTTTTGCCTACGTTACATTGTCTGCAAATTGCACACTGTTCACATAAATCAGTTGCTGCCTTAGCAAGTCCTGGGGCCCACCATTCTCGGGAAACAATGTCAATTATCCCTTCTCTGTTCACATGCGATATACCATGAGCCATGGTATGGCCATTGGCTAATGAGCCATTGCCATTGGCTAATGCCAATGTATGGCATTAAAGATGATGGTAAAGCAGGGAGACAATTAGGCTCTGTCCAAACATTTTTGTCATCCTGAGTAGCATCCTGTGTTTCCCACCAATCAGCTTCATGATGTAACAGATTGTCATAAAAATGCTGTAGATCAATAGGAAGGGAAGTGAGTTTTGGTGGAGGTGTTTCTGCGGTAATCAAAACATTGACGGCTAGGATGCCATCTCGCGCAGCACTTTTAGCTGCTTGATCTGCTGCAAAATTACCATGGGAAATAGGATCTTTAAGATTGGTGTGTGCAGTGACTTTAGTAATAGCTATTGCTTGTGGTAAAAGTAAAGCCTCTAATAGGTCTTTAACATAGCTGGCATTTGCAATGTAGGTACCTGCAGATGTGAGAAAACCCTGAATTTTCCAAAGTGCTCCAAAATCATGACACACCCCAAAAGCGTATCTGGAATCTGTGTAAATATTGCCAATTTGTGAGGAAGCAAGTATGCAAGCACGATTGAGAGCTATTAATTAGGCAACTTGCGCTGATCCCACATGTGGTAAAGGAGCTGCTTCAATTATATCATGCGCTGAGACTATAGCATAACCTGCAAGTCTGAGTCCATGATCAGATTGATAGCAGGAGCCATCTACAAAAAATTCAAAATCAGGATTTTGAAGGGGAGCTTCATAGAGTTCAGGACGCAAGGCTGTTTGTTCTGCAAGTATATCTTCACACTTATGTGGTTCCCCCTCTTCCTGAACTATCTGCATGAGAGAAGCTGGATTGAGAGAGGAGCATCTATGAATAGAGACATTGTCAGTACCTGTAAGTATACATTCATATTTAGTTAGTCTGGCATTGGAGATTTGAGTAACATGTCTCAACATGTTTTCTATTGCAGAGGCCGTGTCCTGGCTCCTGCGCTGAAGCGGAGGATTCTCCAGCCTGCTCAGGATTCTTGCACTGAAGCACTGATCTACCACTGCTGCCTGGCGGTGTGTGCCCACTCCGGTCTACCTATCACTTCCTGAGATCAGTACCATGGGCCATGGTCGCCGCACGCGCAGAGTCCACTCCCGCGCTCCTAAGCTGAAGCGGGGAACTCCTGACTACCCGTTGCCGAACTCCTGCTTGAACAACGTTTACCCTGATGTCTCCAGTCCTGACCCTGGCTTGTCCACTGACGATGCTGCCTTCTCCAGTCCTGACCCTGCTATGTACGACTACGAACTGCGCAATCCGGATCAGCCTGCGTGGTCTAAGGTCGGTGCTTTTTCAACCCCACCTCAGCCACGCGGTCCGACCCAGGTTTGTGGCGAGCACAACCGTGACAGATTTGAACTGAGTAATTGATTTTGATTGTAATTGATTTGAGATTGGATTAATTAATTGATGGTAATTTAATTCTGTTGATTTGCTTTGTTTGTATTTAATGATTGGTTTGTATTTTGTTTGGAATAGTTTATTTGATTTTGAGCATTGCTTGGCAAAGTATACATGCTGCACAGATTAATTGTATCATGTACACATTGTCAAATTGATTGTTTTTATTTGCATTTCTTAGATATTGATTTGGCTTGGTGCTGTTTGATATATGGAGATATTTGTATTTCGGAATGTATATCCTTAACCATTTCTTTGTATATTGGTTAATCATGTATGTATGTATGTATGTATGTATGTATGTATGTATGTATGTGTAACGGATTTTCTGGCCTAGCCTGACCCACTCAATCTCACATTGGCCCCTGTGGTCTAACCAGTCCCCATTACAGTGTAGTGTCTGGTGGTGCACCTGTTGGCAACAGGACTCCTGAGTCTCCCGCATGATGTTGTGTGGGGATTGCCAACCCAGACAGGCAGCTGAGGTAGTGTGCTTGAGTCCTACCTATATCCAGTGCAGCGCCTCCACCTCATCAGGATCCCTGCGTCCGCATGGGGAGGGTTCTGATGAGGAACTCCTTCTTAGTGATGCCTTCCCCTGCTGAGTAATTCCAGACTCACACAGTGAAGTGTCTTTATTCAAGGTCATCTTTATTGGCATGGTGGTATGGGCCAGCTGCCCCTCACAGCTATCAGCTTAGCCGCTCATTCCTTTGCTGCACTCCATCTGGAAGATTCCTCCTTCTCCTAATGGAGTTGCTTTCCACCTCTCCCCTTAGGGAGATTCAACAGCTTCTCTGTCTCTCTGCTCAGAGCTGCACAGACTCACAGCTAGCATGAGACTACTGCAACACTGTTGCAGACCTTCACGTGCCTCTCACTGAACAGAGGCAGCACAACACAGGAAAACTGAACCCTAACTTTAGGCAGTGCTGTGTCTTATATCACCTCAGGAACAGGCACATCTCTGATGTCACTAAGGGTGGACACCAAGCATGTTGTCACTTCCTTTGGGACATATGACACCTCACCAGGGTTTGAGGGCAAACCTCCATGATAATTACTGGCAACCCTGCATACTTACCAGGTTTACTGCCAGCATGAGAAAGAGATATGTACACCAATGTTATACATGGCTACATTCTCCCCCTGGTGGAACCCAACGGCCCGGCTGGGATCTAAATTTGCGGAACCTTCCTTCAGGTAGCACTGCAAAACATAACAACAAACATTACAGTACATATCTTTTCATTATAAACATAACAGATACATCCTAACATAGATGTGTAACAACCAGGATTACTACCTGATGGAGTATCCATTACTGGTACTACCATACCCTCTTAAGGTGGCCTACGCACAGCATGGTCCACTGGGTTTAGAGCAGCAATGCTGTAACACTCTGGGTGACATACTGGACACCCACAAACAGCCCATAACTCTGGCCTGGATGCTAGTGGACTGAGAGGATCATGCCCATACACTTCCTTAAGGCATTTCCTGGAGATGTAAGCTATCCTTTCTGCTGTCTCAGTATACCAATTTTCATCTGATACTTCACGATCCCAATTTTCTATGGAACTATCAGTATCCCAATTCTCCTCGTCTGATCCTCCCTCATCATCAAAACTATATCCTCTATCCCCATCAGTGGAATCCAACTCAAACTCAATTTCTCCCTCCCTTGGATTGTGAAAATAAAGTAATAGCTTTTGGCGATCCCTCGCAACCCTTGCCGACACTGGAGGTACATAGGGGGTTCCCCGGGCAAAAGGCACAATATGAGCAACATTACCCAAATCCCCAGAAGACACTCCTGTGGACCCTGTGGACCTAGAATTGGACCCAAAGCGCTTAGGCCTACATTTTATATTAGCATTGCAATCAGTATTACTCGTACAAGATGACTCTTTTCTCCTATGCATTTCCCACCCCGCTCCCTCATCGGATGTAAAGCAATCACCCCAGTCCAGGTTCTCCCCAGTCCGTTCATCAGCGCTGCCCTGTGACTCCCCAGACCACCCTTGGCTCGATCGGAACCCCGAGGGAGACGTGACAGGGGCAGGGGCTTTAACTATGGCCGGGGGTTGAGCATAGGGAAATACTGCCGGCATACGCGGGGCTACGACCCACAACTGTTTGCTACCTTGCCCGGTACCATCGGACTGGCACTCCGGTTCACTCGTGTCCTTGTTCCATTCGGTTCCGCTGTGCCCACCGGAAATGATGTCATGGATTTCGCGGGATTCTCCGCCGCCATCTTGCGTTGGGCTCCCAACCGGAACCTCTTCCTCCAGAACGACATCCGCCGCCGGAAGTGATGGTTCTGCTCTCCGCTCCGCTCGGGCCTGGGTTAGGCCTTTCTCCACCATTGCCACCACCGGCGCCTCTGGAGGGTATGGATGTGTCTCACCGCTCCGTCGGCTCGGGGTGGTTCTTCCTCCGCCATCGACTTCGCCAGTCACCACGGCCGTGGGACTCCGCCTCTCAGGTTGTTTCTGCACCGGCGACACGAGACTCCGCTCCGCTGCGACACAGGTAAGTGCCGGTTCTTTTCCAGCACCGCTGTAGTGGTCCGCCGGTAGGCGCATCACCACCATCATTGGGGTCGCTTGTTCCTCTTTCGAGGAGCCGAACTCCGACTCGGGGAGTGTCACTCCCGCAGGGGACCGACGGTGAGGTTCCGGGTTCTCACCGCGTTTGTAGGCCCCTTTCTCTTCAGGCTCCGTTCTGATCATTAGGAGCGATCCCCATACTCCGGGATTAACAGGTTCTTTCCGGACCACGCACGGGGCTTCAGCCGTCAGCATGGCTGTGTCCGCTCCCGCCTCCTCGGTCTGCCCTGGTACGAAGGGCTGCACGGCCCCTAGGTAGTGGATGCCACATTGGGGGCACCTAGCCGTTGTGCTGGCTTCTCCACCGGGCAACCTGCACTGCATGCACAGGCACCGCAATGTCTCTTTGTCCCCAGCCGTGACTACCAGGAAGCCTCTGGGCAATGAATAGGGATATACCCCAATGTCCATCTGGCTCTTTGTAGTGCTGGTTACGGGAGACACTTTGCCCAGTGGTCTCTCCTGTTCACCAGCTCCTCGCAACTGTGGGACAGGAAGCTCACATCCAGCTCCTCCCTCAGACAACTCGGGTCTCGCTTGGCAGAGGTAGAGACCCCTCCCCCTGGTGAATATTTGGGGAGGGTCCCACAAGTAAATTGGATGCCCCGGCACAGGGGCTGAACTTTTCACAGTACTGGGGGGCGCGGCCTCTGATTTCGCGCCACTACCCCCTGAGCGTAACTCCTTATTTGGCACCAATCCCGGCCAATTTCCTGCAGCCACCTTGCTTGCAAAATCCTTGTCCTCTTTTCCGCGGGCAGCACTGAGTACAGGAACTACTTTCTGTAATGATACGGCCGGTTCACCAGCTCCTTGCTCCGCTGGATTCATGCCCATGGGGCATAATTGGAAACCACTCCCCCTGGTTGAGATTAGGGGGAGGTCCCATAGATTCACGTTATGGCACATAATTGGCTCTGAGACTGTCACAATCCAAGAAGGCGCGGCCGTAGCTTTCGCGTCATACCCCCCATCAGGGCGGGGTTTTCCTGTTGGCGCCACTCCTGGCCAACTCTCTGCAAATTTTGCATTTGCAGAATTCTCTGCAACGGTCCCACACGGTCTTCCAGGGAAGCGGGAACCGCCATTTTGACTTGCATTAACATTCATAGGAGTAACTGAGGTAGCTTCTGATGTGTTGTACGCTGACTGGCAAGCAAATTCACCATTCTCCCCACATATTACTACAATGTCCTCCTCACTATCATCCGGAGTAATACTCCGCGGCCCTAGGCAGGACCAGAACGGCGCGGCCACAGCCTTAGCACCACTCCACAGCAGGCTCGTGAAAGTCATTTCCGTAGCATGCTCTTCACCCGCACACACGCCATGTGCGCTCTCTCCATTAGCCTCCGTCCGCCATCTTGGACCTTCCGCACCGCGCGGATCCTCCATTCTTGCGGTCGCCATTCTTTCACTGTACTTAGGATTATTGTACATGGAGCTCCTCTCTGCGGGGCAGCTACCACACCGGTACAATAAAGATTACCTTGATGCACCACCTTGTGTACCTAATGTAGGCTGGACTCGTGTTTGCACTACCTCAGGCTAGGCTCACTCTATCTGTGTCTGCTGTATCTCCTTCCTCCCAGTCTGTGCTCCCTTCGGTAAGTGGTCTGGAATGGGCTAGAGTACTCTGGCTCTTCCATGCAGTACTTGGGCGTCTACCTACTGTTGGCTAGCCTAGCGCAGACCCTCTCCAGAATTTCTGACCACGTTAACAGGCTATCCCTTTAGGCATCCTACCAACTAGCACTGCCTCAAGGTGACTAGGACAGCTATAGCCTGGCTCCAAACCCCCAACTCCTTTCAGGCCTCTAGGTCGTCCCTGCGAACTGACAAACTCCATCAGCCCCCTGACTACCCCTAGGTCCGTCCCAACGCAGCACAAAGTGGCAGCAGACACTCTCCCTGTTTCCAAGTGTGCCTAGCAAAAACCTGTCCTGTTGACAGGTCTACATCTCTCAGCAGCGCCTCCAAATGTAACGGATTTTCTGGCCTAGCCTGACCCACCCAATCTCACATTGGCCCCTGTGGTCTAACCAGTCCCCATTACAGTGTAGTGTCTGGTGGTGCACCTGTTGGCAACAGGACTCCTGAGTCTCCCGCATGATGTTGTGTGGGGATTGCCAACCCAGACAGGCAGCTGAGGTAGTGTGCTTGAGTCCTACCTATATCCAGTACAGCGCCTCCACCTCATCAGGATCCCTGCGTCTGCATGGGGATGGTTCTGATGAGGAACTCCTTCTTAGTGATGCCTTCCCCTGCTGAGTAATTCCAGACTCACACAGTGAAGTGTCTTTATTCAAGGTCATCTTTATTGGCATGGTGGTATGGGCCAGCTGCCCCTCACAGCTATCAGCTTAGCCGCTCATTCCTTTGCTGCACTCCATCTGGAAGATTCCTCCTTCTCCTAATGGAGTTGATTTCCACCTCTCCCCTTAGGGAGATTCAACAGCTTCTCTGTCTCTCTGCTCAGAAGGCACAGACTCACAGCTAGCATGAGACAACTGCAACACTGTTGCAGACCTTCACGTGCCTCTCACTGAACAGAGGCAGCACAACACAGGAAAACTGAACCCTAACTTTAGGCAGTGCTGTGTCTTATATCACCTCAGGAACAGGCACATCTCTGATGTCACTAAGGGTGGACACCAAGCATGTTGTCACTTCCTTTGGGACATATGACACCTCACCAGGGTTTGACGGCAAACCTCCATGATCATTACTGGCAACCCTGCATACTTACCAGGTTTACTGCCAGCATGAGAAAGAGATATGTACACCAATTTTACACATGGCTACATATGTATGTATATATGTATATATATATATATATATGTATATATGTGTATATATATATATATATATATGTATATATGTGTGTGTGTGTGTGTGTGTGTGTGTGTGTGTGTGTGTGTGTGTGTGTGTGTGTGTGTGTGTGTGTGTGTGTGTGTGTGTGTGTGTGTGTGTGTGTGTGTGTAACAGGGGAGTTATCCCTGTTCAGGAAATGTGCCTCTAATCCAGCAGTGTGGTGGTTAACTGCTGGTAGTCAATTAACCAACACCACCAGGTTGGGATCGAGAGAAAAAGTCTCCATCTTTGCTGATGATACTAAATTGTGTAAGGTAATAGAATCAGAGCAGGATGTAATTTCTCTTTAGAAGGACTTGGAGAGACTGGAAACGTGGGCAGGTAAATGGCAGATGAGGTTTAATACAGATAAATGTAAGGTTATGCATTTGAGATATAAGAATAAAAAGGCGACTTACAAATTAAATGGAGATAAATTGGGGGAATCCTTGATGGAGAAGGATTTAGGAGTGCTTGTAGACAGCAGGCTTAGCAATAGTGCCCAATGTCATGCAGTAGCTGCAAAGGCAAACAAGATCTTATCTTGCATCAGACGGGCAATGGATGGAAGGGAAGTAAACATAATTATGCCCCTTTACAAAGCATTAGTAAGACCACACCTTGAATATAGAGTACAATTTTGGGCACCAATCCTAAGAAAAGACATTATAGAACTAGAGAGAGTGCAGAGAAGAGCCATCAAATTAATAAAGGGGATGGACATTCTAACTTATGAGGAGAAGCTAGCTAAACTAGATTTATTTATATTAGAAAAGAGGCATCTAAGAGGGGATATGATAACTATATACAAATATACAGTATTCAGGGACAATACAAGGAGCTTTCAAAAGAACTATTCATCCCACGGGCAGTACAAAGGACTCGGGCCATCCCTTAAAGTTGGAGGAAAGGAAATTTCACCAGCAACAAAGGAAAGGGTTCTTTACAGTAAGGGCAGTTAAAATGTGGAATTCATTACCCATGGAGACAGTGATGGTAGATACAATAGATTTGTTCAAAAAAAGGTTGAACATCTTTTTAGATGGGAAAGGTATACAGGGATATAACAAATAAGTATACATGGGAAGGATGTTGATCCAGGGATTAATCCGATTGCCAATTCTTGGAGTCAGGAAGGAATTAATTTTTCCCCTTAATGGGGTTTTTTGTTTGCCTTCCTCTGGATCAATAAGTATAGATATAGGATAAAGTATCTGTTGTCTAGATTTAGCATAGGTTGAACTTGATGGACGGAAGTCTTTTTTTCAATCTCATCTACTGTGTAACTCTGTAACCTGCCTGATTAGATTTCTTAGAAAAGCCTGTCTTTGAGACAGGAAGGGAGATTGTTCCTGAGTATCAAAAGTTGTGGGACTGACCATAGGAACAGATGTCTTGAGCCTGCCAGAAGAAAAACTGCACGCTGCTTGCAAGACACAGGGGAAAGCACTTCTGAACCTGAATGCTGATATAGCCTGAGGAAAAAGGCAGCAACCCAGGAACAGAGAAGACTTTCCCTCCAACTACAAGAAAACAGATAAGACTTTCCTTTATAAGACTTTGTATCTGCACATATCAAGATATATGTTTAGGGCTGGGAGACATGCTAATCTAAAGGGAGTTGTGGACTGCATAGGTTTCACTAGAAATACTCCCAAGTGGAACAGAAGCTTTGTTTGACCCCTTATTTGAATATGTTTGGATGATTTTCTTATGTTAAGGATACAGGCGCAATAAAAGCCTTATTTAATTTCACCTTAACAAGTCTCTGCGCGCGTCCTCCTACATATGGTGTCAGAAGTGGGACTGAGGTGTCCTTTGAAGTTAAAAGGGGCCCCGGAGATTCCCTGTGAATTTTTTTTTGTGCTTTTTGCCTACAAACAGCCTGAGCAACATAAACAAAGGAGATCATGCAGCAGAGACCAGAGTTAAAGGGATACACACCCAGGCAGGAAATCTACACTGCACTGAAACCCACAAAACCACAGATGGACTCTTTTCCCCGATTCCAAGAGAGAGAGAGAGAGACTGTACTGAAGCAGGTAAACCTTATTTGCCTATCACAATAAAGTGTAATATGGCCGTAGTCAGGGTTCAAGAAGTAAGTTAGCCCTTAAAAGGGATAGGCGTTTGTTGTTTTCAAATGTTTCGCTGAAGCAGTGAATACAGATGGTGACCCACAAGCGGTACTTATTCTGCAAGTAAAGGCTGCCACACTGCATAGGACTACCAGCTGTGAATGGAGTATATGCAGAAAAGTGTGAAAATTGATGCAAGACTGTGCTGAAGCAGGGGAATTTTCAGTAAACAAGTGCTGAGGGTAAAATTGCTCTACTGGGGGA
This sequence comes from Ascaphus truei, assembly GCF_040206685.1. Taxonomy (NCBI): domain Eukaryota; kingdom Metazoa; phylum Chordata; class Amphibia; order Anura; family Ascaphidae; genus Ascaphus; species Ascaphus truei. The sequence continues at coordinate 312,813,402 of NC_134483.1, read as the reverse complement.
AAAGGAATTGCTGAGCTGTGTAAAAGGTATCCCATAGTGTGAAGAGTGAATGCCATAATACCCAAAGTTGAGACTGAAAATTACTGAACTCAAGCAGAAAACCACATTATTTAGCTGAAGCGTAGGGATTGCACCTAGCAAGTAAATGGTGTAAAGCAAACAGAAGTTTTTACCTAGCAACTGCACATCCAGTATACCTAATGAGATTACCTAGCAAGTAAATGGTTTAAAGCAAATAGAATTTTTTACCTAGCAACTGCTCATCCAGTATACCTAATGAGAGAGAATGCGTGCACAGTTCTGCTGATATTGTAAAACTTACCCAAGAAAAAGAAAAAGTCTACAGAGATGCCTGTGAGAGCTACGGATGCCTGTGAGAGCTACGACCTCTACAAGCAAAATATGCCCACCTGTAGGACTACCACAATTGAGGGTTCTAGCAAATACAGTGGCAACAGCTGCAATAGCGCCTCCTGAGGTCAGGAAGAAAATTACACCTGATAGACCCAAAATGGAGGACAAGATGCAGCGTTCCTGTAATGAACCCTACCCCACAGAAGAGTGGCCCTTCCAGTCCAATAAAGAGGAAGACATCACTTACGGGGGAACCCGAACCGAGTCACACCCACAAAATACCCCAAGAATGGTGGGGGTGCCTGAACTCGACACGAACCAAAAAGACCGCTCTCTATGATGACAAATATGATCGACAGGAGAAAGAGCGGGAGCAGCAGATCACCAAATATTTCTGTCGGCTAACGCAACTGTAAGAAAAGCCTGGCGTATACAATGAAGCCGCTGAAGTATCAAATAAAGAAGGAGACCCCAGTATTCCTGATGGGACGGAGTCATCCAAAACAAAAAGGCGGAAAAAGAAAAGCGGTTCTTCACTTACCGTGGAAGGAACAGACACGTCCGCAGATCCTGTGGAGAAAAAGGGGGACCGAGTTGCCCTGCAGCCTAGAGAAAATGGAGAATTCGTCCCGCGGATAACCGAATATCCAGAGGGCCCAAGGCAGAAGTCGTGTACCCCAAAGAAGTGTCTGTCCGGTGCCAACAGTGAGGAACCCTCAACCAACCATCCCAGGGAAGCGGAGCCGGAACCAGTGAGTGTCGATCCATTGACCAGCCCTGAAGATGCCCTGAAAAATGCCAGGCATGACTGTGATATGCTCTGTGAACAATTGAAACAAAAGAAAGATGGTTACACAGAGCTACAGAAAAATAACGTGAAGCTACAGAAAGATGTGCTCACAATTTACTCTTTGGCCAGGACAGAATTGGACGATCTCAAGACTGAGCTAGATACTGCAAACGCTACTATTTCTGCCATGGATGAAAAGCAGAGCCAATCTGATAAAATGATGGCTAAGCTGAAGCGGAAGTATGAGGAGGCACTGAAGCAGATGACAGTCTTTCAGCAAGAGGTTCACACTCTTCGCGTAGAGCTGAATGCCTCACAACAGGAGGTCAACAGTGTCCGGACAGAGGTGGACGTATCTCAGAAAGAGGTTCATACACTCCGCAGAGCACTGGATGCCTCACATCTCCTCCATCTTTACTTAGATCTCAAATTTTCTCAGAAGGAGCTTCAGAACATAAACCTGGAGATGGAAGTCTCACGCCAGGAGACAGCCCGCCTCCAAGCAGATGTGCAAAAATGGAAGGCGGACTGCAAGAAGGCCCTGAATAGTACAGAGCCTGAAAAAAGAGAAAACTTATAACTGAAAGAAGAAAATTCTCATTTGACAGAAAATAATGAAAAGCTGCACGAGCTTAAAGAAATAAATAAACTTTTGAAAGATGAGAAGTTTGAAGCTGAGCACCGACTGCGGAACCAACTGCAAGGTCTGCGTACGCACATCCAGAAGGCCGAGGGGAAGCAGCAAACTCTGCAGGAAGACAATCTGCAGGCTGCTAAAGAAGTAAAAGTGCTGCAGGAACGTCTGATTACCCAGTATATCACTGCAAAGCAGCATGAGAAACTGAAGGCTACCCGTAGCATCACCAAAGCATCGCTAGAGGCCAAGCTTAGAACCCAGGTGACTCGGCACAAAAGGGAGCACAAGAAGGTCCAGAAACTGAGACAAGTAACTATGGCCCGAGCAAAGAAATTCACAGTGCGTCACAATACAATGAAAATGTGGAAGCAAGCTCAGAGAAAGCAAAGTGTGCAGATAAATTCCCTGAGAAGAGACTTGCAAGACGCACTCAAAAAACAGGGATTTCTCGCGGATGAGACGAGCCCTGTCAGTTCTACAAGGACAAGTATTGACCCTGACTAAGCGTCAGTATCCCACAGCCACAAAACCCATGAAGACAAGGGTACAGTGAAAGCTGGGAATACCGCTCAATATAGATTTCGATCTGGCAGCTTTTTTTTAAAGAACCTTAAAATTCCGGAATGTCTATTTTTCATCATTTTTGATTTTATACATTTTATTATTTTACAATGGGTTATTACCATTATTTTATTTTGTTGTTTTTTAGTGACAGATGTGCAATTTAGGGCACGTATGACCCCAGCAGTGTCATGTTATACTGTTTGCTGGTTTTTGTTCCTATGGAACCCTGTCAATCATTAGTGTACCCGCCGATTTGTGGGCAAGTCTATGTATCTCACATGTATTTAAGTATCTTATCCACTAAGCTTCACCATCCCCTGAGAAAGTGACACATGGTCACGAAACGTGTAGGGAGGAGGAGCTTAGTATTGTGCGTGTGTGCTGACCAACTGCTGATCCCACCTGACGCTGGAGAAGTGACCCGCGACGCTAACGTCATCAATCGGCGAGTCACGTGTGATTGTGTGGGTTTCTGTTCCTGTCTGGTCGGAAACAGGTTGCGGATGGTATTCGTGAGTGGCACCGCTTTCCCATACTTATTGTAAGCATGGGTAGTGTGTTATTTTAAAGTTTATTAAAGTGTAGTTGCGTATTACACTAGGCTGTGTTTTATTTTCCTTACACATTGGCTGTTGCGGTTCATGCTTTGTTCGTGAGCGCACCATCCATTACAAGAAGAATCATCCCATTCAACCATGTGGGGTCCGTGGATATCGAGGTGAAGACGTGGCCAAATACAGATTCTCTCCCCTGAACAAACAAGAATTCATCTTGTAAGTTGGGGTTTTTCCCCTTCTAGATAGGGTTTTGTTGTTAATCATACTGCACAATTGGTGTGTCTTTATTTTTGTTTGATTACAGAAACAACCTGGAATTATTTTCTGAGGACTACTTAATCCATCTCGAACTTTGTTGGTGAATCCATCCATCTGCCTGGACTGTCTTTCAACCAAGGACTGTCATTGGAATATGGTATTGTGGACATTAACCCACTAGCGCCGGGGACACTGCTTTTGTATATGTATTTTGTTTAGTAGATTTGGAACCGTTTGTTGTTTGTTGTCCCCTTGGCAGCTGATTTTTGCACTTACACTTATTTAGTTTTAGTGTATATTATCACTCATCACATTATTGTCAGTTGGATCTAGCGCTGATAGAGAGTGTAATTAGTTAGTTAGTTTGTTGGGAATACCGCTCGTCTGAAAAACAAGGTTGCAAAATTTGAACCACCTAAACAAGCACTAGCAAAACCTTCAGCCACCCAACAGGCAACAAAAAAAGGTACACGTGCTGAATCAAAACCAGTAGAATCCTTAGCTGATGAAGCTGAAAAGATGGGACATTCTCTGTACGTGGATGTGGAATTGCAACGTAATCCCAAAGAAGCTGAACTAGCAACTCTATTGAGTGGAAAAAGTGCAGAGAAACAGCTTCAAGAGCAGAAAAATCAAAGGGCTGTTTTTAACCGCTCTGCAACTGTTGCCATACAGTCTGCCTACAATAAGACGAGCACCCGATGCGAGGGAAATCTCATGACCGCGCACGCAGCAAAAAGACTATTCTTGGAAAAAGTCCTCCTCGAGCGACTGAGGAGTGCTGATCTCAAGCACCTTCGGGAGGAGACACGAATAAAATGGAGAAAGGGCTCCAATCCCAGCGGGACTGAGGTTTCTCTTCCTCCATCCACTCTCATTCAAGTCACAGAGATAGCTAGAATGAGAGTGGAAGGATGGGCTTTGGTCGTGGCAAGCCCGAGCTTCCTACAAACAGGGGAGGTATGTAACAAGGAAGTTATCCCTGTTCAGGAAATGTGCCTCTAATCCAGCAGTGTGGTGGTTAACTGCTGGTAGTCAATTAACCAACACCACCTGCCTCATTAGATTTCTTTCTGGAAAGTCTTTGAGACAGGAAGGGAGATTGTTCCTGAGTATCACAAGTTGTGGGACTGACCATAGGAACAGATGTCTTGAGCCTGCCAGAAGAAAAACTGCACACTGCTTGCAAGACACAGGGGAAAGCACTTCTGAACCTGAATGCTGATATAGCCTGAGGAAAAAGGCAGCAACCCAGGAACAGAGAATACTTTCCCTCCAACTATATGAAAACAGAAAAGACTTTCCTTTATAAAACTTTGTATCTGCACATATCAAGATATATGTTTGGGGCTGGGAGACATGCTAATCTAATGGACTGCATAGGTTTCACTAGAAATACTCCCAAGTGGAACAGAAGCTTTGTTTGACCCCTTATTTGATTATGTTTGGATGATTTTTTTATGTTAAGGATACAGGCGCAATAAAAGCCTAATTTAATTTCACCTTAACAAGTCTCCCTTGTATACCTCTGCGCGCTTCCTTTTACAAAATATATATATATATATATATATATATATATATATATATATATATATACACACACACATACATGATGAAGCCACTGTACAAATAAAAAAGTGAAGGGTGGGTATCGGGTCAGGGTGGCTTAACCGCTTAATTACCTTTGTGGTTATGAACCGATAAGGTGATTAAGGGATTAGGGGACATTAGATTGGCTCTTTTTATTCTTGTGTATATTTTTCAGCACCCGAGGGCATGGACGGTGATGAAGATGAGGATGGACTTCATGACATGTGGATAATAGTAATTTTGCCCATTAATGTAGTGTATGTGTTAGGGGGGGGGGATGTGTGTTGTATATTGCAATGTTTATTGGGAGAAATTGTCCCCAATAAACATGCTATTGTGCCTTAACCCCTTCATTACCTTAGTGGCTATCCGCTAAGGTAATGAAGCTGCTTTAATGTATTTTTATTAATAGTGTGTGGGAGCAGGGGGTCTGAGCTTAACCGCTTTGATTTCTAGCTCAGGGACCCCCTGCTTCCCGATTTACGGGCCCCGGAATGGGGCATCGGTGCCAGTGTCGCCACCATCGTTATAGCGTCCACGTCGCGTCTTGGACACTATAAAGATGGCGGCGACACTGGCATCCGATGCCCCATACCGGGGCCTGTAACTCAGAAAGAAAGGGGTCTCTGAGCTAGATATCAATGCGGTTCAGCTCAGTGGACCCCCTGCTCCCACACACTATTATTAAAATTTATATTAATGCAGCTTCATTACCATAGCGGATAGCTGCTATGGTAATGAATTATTATTTATTGATATGTGTGTTTTGACAGTAGTGTAGATGAGCAGGGGCTCTCCTGAGCTGATCCACATTGGAATGAGCCTCGGGGACCCCCTACTTCATGAGATACAGGCCCCATTAGGGGTGCCGGTATCCCCTGCAGAATTTAAATCCCACGGGCACGTGAAGTGGAAGATTGAAAAATACAGGGGATACCGGCACCCCATAACGGGGCCTGTATGTCATGAATTTGGGGGGTCCCCGGACCTGAAACCAATGCGGTTCAGCTCCAGAGACCCCCTGCTCATGTACATTATTATTAAAATGTATATTCTTAATGCACGATCGCCTGTAACAGCCGTGCATGGAGATGCAGAATCTCCATGCAAATATTACAGTTGGCTTTTATTTTCTATCAGCTATCGCACTTGAACTTTAAGCACGATAGCAGGAGGGGAAAAAAAGCACGCACGATCGGGCAGATTTGAGCACATTCAATCCCGAATGCGCTGAACTCCTTAGTGAATCGCGCCTCCGGCTTCACTTTTAGCGGACGTGAAAAAAAATTCACGCCAGCGCAAAAGCTCACTGCTTAGTGCATAGCCCCCTATATGTTAAGAATGTATTTGCCCCTTATAATGTCCCATTGTTTTTATTTTTGGGATTCCATGAAAAATTTAGTCTGCATTAGGGGCTGTGGAAGAAGCTCCATTTTTTTACACTTTGAGCTTCCCATATGTTACAGTGTATATTACAAAACCAGCAGTTAATATTATTTGGAAAAGCTGTTGTTATCGGCTGCCCCAAGGACATTTGGTGCAACACCCAGGCTGGCTGTGTGCCTGGATGAGCACTGTCCGCAGATGTGCTCTGCACTTCACAAAGAAATTACAGCACAGGAAATTGGTGTGGAGTCCTATATATACACCAATACATAACGCTGAACATATAAGGAATCTGCTAGGCGCATTGCTACTCCCTCAGTCAATATCAGTTATTAAAGTAGCAGCACATACAAACAGAAAGGACACAATATCACACAGGGCAATGCTTTTGCTGATTATACTGCTAAACAAGCGGCCGGACGGCCGGACGGCCGGACGGCCGTATGTCCAGGCCTATGCTATCACTACACCCACTGATCCAGAAACGACCATTACCATATCACTTGATCTATCCTCCTTTTATAAACAGTTAACCACAGAGGTTGCCCAGAACTGGACAAGCAAAGTTTATCAACAAAAAGGGGAATTTTGGTACAGCCCTAATGACAAACCAGTTTTACCTCCCTCTTTAGAGCTTTATATTATTCGTATGCTCCATGGGTTATCACACATTCATGAAGGGGATGCTGCTATCCATCAGAAATGACTGCTTTGCACCACACTTTGGCCCTAGGGTAAAAGATTTTTGCTCTGCATGCCACATCTGCCAGTTGTTGGTTCAGGAAAAATCATGTGCACACAGGGCCCATTTCGTAATTTACAAATTGATTTAATTGAGATGTCATGCTGCCTACACTATCAATATGTTTCGGTTGCTGTTTGCATGTTCTGAGGATGGGTTGAAGCATACCCTTGTCAGTATGTGGACGCGTGCTCAGTGGCTAAAAAGCTATAACATGAGTTCATACCCAGATATGGAATACTTCCGCATATTTTTTCAGACCAAAGCACACATTTCACTGCTGCTATAGCCCAGGAACTGGCTAAGGTTCTAGGTATTATCTATCATTTACACTGCCCATACCATCCTCAGAGCACAGGGAAGGTTGAGAGGACTAATGGGGTCCTATAGAACAAAATCAGAAAAATTTGTGCTAAGACAAAGTTGCAATGGCCAGATGTGTTACCATTGCACTTATGTCAATCAGAAGCACTCCACTGGTCAAAACTAAATTAACCCCACATTATATTATAATGGGTAGGCAAATGGTTTGTGCCGGCACATTAGCATTAATGTTGCATGATCATGCTCTCACTGATGATTTTATCTCTTAAGTCTCTCCACTCTCAGGTACAAAAGTACAGTCTACCAAGGAGAACACAAAGCAGCAGCATCTCAATTAAGTCAATTGAGTAATGGTCAAGCATTTTCTACACAAGAACGCTCTTCATCCCAGATGGAAAGGCCCATTTCAAGCACTACTCACCCCAATACCGCACTTAAAGCAGCAGAGATCTCTTCCAGGATCCACATTACGCACCTGAAGCTCGTCCCAGCACCACCCACAGCCGCGTCAAGTTAGCGTTTTGAAGGCAAAATAAACCCTGACCGTTAATCCTCGGGGGAATAAATCTCCAGACAAGGCCCGGTCTTATCTGAACCATTGCTTTTTCTTTCTTTCAGGACTCAATAATATTTTTATTCTTTAGAGTGTGTTTAAGTTAGAATTTAGGATGTATGCACCATTGGACCTGCAAAAGTATCGCCCGCAGAGAGATGACAAAATTGTAGTGGGAATGCTCTGTGGCACTTATCATTCATACTAATTTTTCTATGGTCCCTGTATTTCGCAGATACAAATTACCATGTCCCAGGTAACACTACAGTTAACACCATCTCTCCCACCAACATCACAAAGTCCGTCGTTATACTCCGAAATAGGCGAGACCTACATTTAACCCCTTGGGAAAAGGACAATACGTTTGTGGACACATGCAGAACCGTGTACAATAGATCTGGTATTAACTAATCTTGCTGGGCATGTGGGTTTGTGCCTCATAACCAGGAGTCACCCTGTATTGGCATCCCTTATACTCAGGAGGTGTTAACACCTTCAGTCAATGAAACGCCACGATTACCCGAAATGTTGAAAGGAAAATTCTCCAGCAAATATAACAGGATACCCTTGATGAATACAATCCCAATTGGAGGTTGTTACATAAGCAGCAATACCGGCAATGTCCCCATAGGTCAAGTGCTCCCTCCTACCAATGAGACTTGTTTCCAATGAGGAATATATGTAAACAAAGAACAAGGGTCAATTTCCTATTGGTACAAATGCATAGATAACAGTACACTAAATCTGACACAATACAGAGCAATAGAAAGGCAGCCACGAGATATATAGCCGAGAACACATCTTTATCAGTAAATGCAATTTTTCGCGGATGTAGAAATTTTAGTATATTGGCTCTGTGGGAAATGGGCATATAGAGTACTACCTTGTAAATGGATAGGGCCTTGTTATTTAGGAAAAGTGGTCCCTGCTTTTACTATCATCAAAGAACTACCTACAGGGTGACTCAGAAACAAGAGAGAAACACTCAATACTTCAGGGCTTAAAAGTAGTTTATGGAAAGAACAGTTTTGGGCTAGTTTATTTCCAAATGTAGGAGTTGGGTTGCTATATGACAGGCTCAATGTAATTGTAGATGTACTGGATGATGTTCTCAATCACACAACTACAGCCATTGCATCACTAAACTAAGAGCAGGTTCAAATGAGGCTTATGGCCCTACAAAACAGAATGGCCTTAGACTATGTTTTAGCCTCAAAAGGAGGCTTCTGTGCCCTAATTAAAGAACAATGTTGTGTTTTTATCCAAGATCAGAGTGGCAAGGTACATCATGAACAGGACGAAATAGAAGAGATTCAAGAAAGACTTAGAAAGGGAGGTGACACTGAATGGGATCCTTTGGGGCTTGGTGGATGGGTTGGATCACTGGGAGCGAAACTGATGAATGCCTTGCTGTGTGTGTTAGTGGTACTTGTTGTCACATATGTGTGTGTCATTTGCTGCAAAGGTATGATCCACAAATGTGCTACCCCTTCTTCCAATCTGATACCACTTTTTGCAGATGCTAGCAGCAGCAGTCCCCTGAAGAAAGAAGATACCAATGGCAGTGATCTAACTGGATGACATATACCAACGAGCACTGTCTGTCAGGGGTCCACTCCTGGCTTTGCAGGGTGCTGTTGTTTTCACTAATTCCCTCTTTGCAATCAACAGCAGCTGTGTGGGCTATCACTGCAACCTAGCCTTGTACTCAGTCATTGGAGCACTGCCCTCACACCCTCCTCCGGGGATTGGCCCGCTGGCCTTTAAATACTTCATTCCCACAATCCCTCTCTGCCGAGCATAATCCTTCTTGGACGTTCCTGTGTTCTGCCACAAGCCCTTGTTTGTTTTTCCCGTGACTAATCCTGTGCATGTGTTCCAGCATTAGTTCCTGCTTCCCTGCAACCTGCTTCTTCTACCCTTAGCAGAGGTTGCTGTTTGGACCCCGTGGCCTGCTGCTCTTTCTACCTTCGCAGAGGCCAGCTTAAGCTTCCGTGCTGAAGCACCCCGGAGACCTGCTGTGTGCTATCTCCCTGGAGCCCGCAACCTGCTGCTTCTACCCTTAACAGAGGTTGCTGTTTGGACCCCTTGGCCTGCTGCTCTTTCTCCCTTCGCAGAGGCCAGCTTGAACTCTTGCGCTGAAGCACTGGTTTACCGGTGCTGCCTGGCGGTGTCTCCACCCGGTCTGCCTTCCCTCTCCTAGACCAGTGCCATGGGACGTGGACGTCACTCGCGCAAACCCCGTTCCCGACCTGCAGCGATTAAGCTGAATCAGGAGGACCTGCTTGATTACCTAATGCCGACTGCCTGCTTGGACTACGACTACCCGGATATCTCCTATCCCGACTCTGGCTTGTCCAACAATTACGCTGTCCTCTCCAATCCTGAACCCAGCCTGTTTGACTATGAACTTCGCACTCCGGATCAGTCTGCGCGGTCTAAGGTCGGTGATTTCATAACCCAGCCTCAGCCACGCGGTCTGGCCCCAGTTTGTGGTGAGCACAACCGTGACAGTATGCTCGGCCCCACAAAACCAGACCGTACCGTGGCGGGGGTTGGTAAATGTGTAACTGTATCTATGTCCCAGGCTGCGGACCAGTCCCTGTTTGAAAAACAGTATCTGTTTGAAAGACTGCCTCCGCCTAATCTTGCTTGTATGTATGAAGGGTTAACCCCTGCAGAAAGACTGACTCGTAAAGAAATACTTACAAGGTCTCAGGAATGTGAGAAATAAGAAAGAATGTGAGAAATAGAAATAAGGTAGAAGCTGCCACGGTCTCTGGCCCTGATTGCACCTCCCGTTACTTAGACTCCAAGGATATGTCTACGTTAACCCCTGCCAATCAGCCCTGTGAGGTTCCCGTGCAGTATACGTGTATTTCCCAAACCAAACCTATGGCTCTAGTGTCTGAGAATGCACGCCTTCTACCCTCAATTTCTAACTCTGAATCCCTAACTCCTGCCCTTGAGGTTATTCCTGTCTTAATCCCTGCTAGTCAGGCCTATGAGTCCCCCACTGTAAATCCCTGCATTCCCCAGGTCAGTGTGTCTCTCCGAGCACCAGAGAATTAACCCTGTTTGCCCTCTCTTTCTAACTCAGAAGTTCTAAGCTCTGTCCCGAGGTTATATCTGTTTTAACCCCTGCTAGTCTGCTCTGTGAGGTCCCCATTGTTAACCCTTGTATTCCGCACACTAATGTTAGGTCCCTAGGGCCAGAGGCCGAACCCCCTATGACCCCACTTTTGGAGGCTAGCTTCTCTTTTTCCGATTCTCAGGCACAGCCTGACTTAACCCTTGAGCTTTTTCCTGTATTAACCCCTGCAGATTAGTCCTATGAGCCTCCTTTGGTAATCCCCTGTTGTTAGCCAGCCAAGTACACGCCCTTGGCTCCAGAGGAGGAACCCCTTGTGTCCCCAATTTCAGAGGCAAATCTACCTCTTTTTGACTCTCAGGTACTATCTGCATTAACCCCTGTAAATCCTTGCTGCCCCCAGGCAAATGCGTCCTTTCTAGCATCAGAGAATGAATCCCCAAGTCTGACAGCAGACTAAGGTTGCAGAGTCCTTGGATATTCTTTGCTATAATTCCCCTGCTTCAGCTCAAGTTTCCGCTGCCGTGTTCCCTGAAACTTCTGCTAAAATACTGATTCCTGTTAAATGTATTCAGGAACCAGGGTTTTCCTTAAACCTGTTCGCAGAATCCCCACTCCCAGGTATTTCGCTGATCCAATCTGTCACTCAGAGAGCTGAGATCCCTGCTTCAGCACATAGTCCCCTTGTCATGGAATCTGTAGTCATTTCTGATTTCCTAGACACTCCTTCCCAAGTACCCACTTCAAAGACCAGCACAGTTGTGGTTGTCCCCCTTGTACTGTCTGTGTTCTCCTCTTCTCAAACCCTAGGGTTAAAAGCGAACAGTGGTCTTTATGCCCCTCCTGAGGCTCAAGTTGTTGAGTTCCCAGGAATTTTTGTTGACACACTGCTCCCACTCAAAAGTGATGCTTTTTCATATGTGCTAGCTAGAAGCCAGTACACAGTTTCCCCCCCTCTCTGAAATTTTCCTTGTCAGTCCCGCTACTCAGAGAGGTAAAATCCTTCCTTCAGATTCGGAATCTCTTTCCTAGAGGCCGTCCTTGCTTTTGGTCACCCTGATGCCTCGGCCCAAGCAACCCCTCCAGAGATCAGGGTATCTGTCGTCACCCCCTTAATACAGTCAAAGACCACCCTGCCTACATTACAAATTCAGGTGTTTAAATCTGAGCTAGTTTGTTTTCCTTCCCTTGCTAAATCTCAGTCCTTTAGCACTGCATCTAAATGTGCTCCAGCAACCGTTGGGTTACTCGGGGCTACGATTAAAACTCCTGTATTAAAGGGTACCTCCTCACACATGTCCAGCAAACCTAGAACTTCCGTGATTGATGTTAAGTCACTTACCACTATATCTGATTTTCTCACTAGTCTAACCCAGACACCAACTCCACTGACTAGCAGTTCCGTCATCAGAATTTTCGCACTAGTAAACATACCTATTTCTGATTTTGTCATAACAAGTACCCCTGTTAGGGCCCTTGCAGTTTTGGATAAGACTCTTCTTTCTTCTAAGGTTTCTGCTATTAAGAGTTTCCCCGGTTCCAACTTACCGCTTATTGACTTTCTAACGCCTACGATTAATCCCCCAGTGCCCGTCACTGATTCTCAGGCACCCGTTCCAAACACTAGTTCTCCTCCTACCAGTGTCCCTGCAGTGCCGGATGTCCTTGTTACAGATTCTGAGCCTCCAGCTTCAGACACTAGCTCCCCTCCCTCCGCTTCCCCTGCACTGCCTGATTCGCAAGTTCCAGATATTAAAGCTCCAGAGCCTATTCCCACTCCTATGACAAGTACGATGCCCTTGGAGTTCATTGCAGCACGCAGTCCACCCCATGCGGTTGTTCTAATCTCTGCAAGTATCTGTATACCTTCCCCGGACCCTGGTGCCATATCTGAAGTAACCCTTGCCGCGCCCCAAATTCCCAGTGCGGGAGGGCAGTTTCTTTTCTCTGACCGTTCTGTAGCCCCTGAAGTACCTCAGTATGACTTTAACTATGGGGTTTCTCTCCCTATTGTCTCTGGCTTGGACTCTGGGAGGTGGAGATCACAGACTATACTGTCTCTCTCTGAGCATTCTATAATATTTGGGAGCTCCATTACTGATTGCTTCTCTGCCTCAGCGAACCAATGGTTATCCCTCTCAGAACCTTCTGTTGTGCCTGTTTTCTCTGTGTTGGAAATACTCAGTTTCCACCCCAAGATTTCAGTCCGTAAGCCTGGTTTACTGTTCGCCTTGTCATCTACTATACCAATACCTGGCAATGCACCGACCCACCCTATTCCCTCGCTGACCACTACCCGGAAAACCTCTGGAGGAGAAGACCATTTCAAATTCCTACGTGCAGATGTCAGCAAAAACTTTGCCTGTCCGGAGGGTCTCCCTGTTATACCCGATCAATTATCGGTGCCTCTTGGTCCGCACTATGGTACGAATACTAGGGACCGGGCACCCAACTGGGGTCCCTCTGCCATTTCTATTCTGGAAACGCCTCCTTCTCCACAGCTCTGGATTTACAAGTCATTTCATGTGGTGAGCCCCGTTCCAAAAATGTCTGTGCCATCACTCTCATATCCTAGAACAGTACTCGCCAATGAACTGCTCATTTACGGATCCCCTTCCCGCCTAAAGCACTTTAGGAACAACTCAATGTCCCCGAGACCCATGGATGGTCCTGTCTGGCGGCAGTTCTCACCGGGGGGGTATGCAAAGGAGTGCCCACGAGTCTCTGGAACACGACTCTATCCCCAATCCTAGACAGTTCAGGAACAATTCCAGGTCCCCCAACTCTATGAGTGGTCATGTTCGCCCGGAGGTCTCACCTGAAAGGGGGGGAGGGGGGGTACTGTCAGGAATCCACTCCTGGCTTTTCTCGTAGCCTTGCAGGGTGCTGTTGTTCTCACTAATTCCCTCTTTGCAATCAACAGCAGCTGTGAGGGATATCACTGCAACCTAGCCTTGTACTCAGTCATTGGAGCAGTGCCCTCACACCCTCCTCCGGGGATTGGCCCACTGGCCTTTAAATACTTCATTCCCACAATCCCTCTCTGCCGAGCATAATCCATCTTGGATGTTCCTGTGTTCTGCCACAAGCCCTTGCTTATTTTTCCCGTGACTAATCCTGTGCATGTGTTCCAGCATTAGTTCCTGCTATCCCTGCAACCTGCAGCTTCTACCCCTAGCAGAGGTTGCTGTTTGCACCCTGTGGCCTGCTGCTCTATCTCCCTTCGCCGAGGCCAGCTTGAACTCTTGCGCTGAAGCACTGGTTTACCGGTGCTGCCTGGCGGTGTCCCCACCCCGGTCTGCCTTCCCTCTTCTAGACCGGTGCCATGGGACATGGACGCCACTCGCGCAAACCCCGTTCCCGACCTGCAGTGATTACGCTGAATCAGGAGGACCTGCTTGATTACCTGTTGCCGACACCCTGCTTGAACTACAACTACCCGGATATCTCCTATCCCGACTCTGGCTCGTCCAACTGTTACGCTGTCCTCTCCAATCCAGAACCCGGCCTGTTTGACTATGAACTTCGCATTCTGGACCAGTCTGCGCGGTCTAAGGTCAGTGATTTCATAACCCAGCCTCAGCCATGCTGTCCGGCCCCGGTTTGTGGCGAGCACAACCGTGACACTGTCCGATGATGGAGCACCCCAAAATACAATGTGTGTCTCCCTACAGATGGAGCCACGAGTATTAGAACACTGTACCTGGGAACTTCTGGGGAGATTCTGGGGCAGTCTCACAGTTAATACCTCAACATTGCCTCAACATTTATGTGAGATTCTTAATGGCCCATAGGATTAACACAGCGGGGGGTCCCTGCAGTCCCATTCAACTTAATGGGACTGCAGGGACCCCTGCTGTGTTAATCCAATGGGCCATTAAGAATCTCAGAGAAATGTTGAGGCAATGTTGCAGCAAAGTTTCGACAATGTTGAGGCCTTACTGTGAGACTGCCCCAGAGTTCTAATACTCGTGGCTGCATCTGTATGTGTCTCTGGACTAACATCATAACAGTAATTCTCAAAAGGAGTGTTTTAAGAATAAAAATGGGGGACTGAGAAAGTGACATAGGGGTCTCAAGTAAACAGCAAGTAAACAGCACTAAGATCTAAGCAGCCATTTTGTTCACAACTACAGTAAGCAGCCATTTTATTCACTGCCATTTTTCTGTGTTTTTGTCCGTCTGTCATCCATTTTGATGTGTTCTATCTTTGTGTATCATCCATTTTGATGTTTGTCTGCATGAAAGCATGAAAGCACAGCTTGGGTTTGAAAGAATGTTTCGCTCTCAGCAAATTGTTGATACCAACCCTGGCCAGCCCAGCTGCAGAAGAAGGGAGGGTGCGTATAGCCTGAGAAGTGGGATCAGAGTTAGAATCGACTTCTCAACTTTCAAGTGTCTGGTGGAATCAGAAAAAGAAATAATTTCTCACATTCACCCCCTTACAGAATACACAAACACCCAGATGCGTAATATAGGGGAAAGGATACAGAGCTTGTAGAATGATTTTTAGCTGACTTTCTCATATTCATTTATTTTATTATACATTTTCATGTTATTTCTATGACTTACAAACCACCCCATAAAGGGGGCGTGAGCTTTAGTATTAGGGTATAAATATATTGTGTATGCCGTATAGTGTATACCTGCAGAGAGCTTTGTCGATAAGCTGTCTCCAGTGTGCGCCTGTTTGCAAATAAACTCACTTGTTATTCTGTTCATATTGAATCCTAACTTATGTTTTTTATTCACACTTTCTCAGTATCAATGTGCATCCCAAATGTTAAATGCGAGTCACACCATATGCCCAAGTATTTAAAACTAGTAACAGGAGTTAGGGTTGTATTAGCATTGGTTCTAATCTGGAGCTCAGTCATTGAACCCTACCTGTCTTTCTAACTATCGACCTGTCTCCCTCCTGCCTTTTGCCTCTAAACTCCTTGAACGTCTTGTATTCTCTCGCTTGCTCCATTTTCTCAACACCTATTCTCTCCTAGACCCTCTACAATCTGGCTTCCGCACTGCTCACTCCACGGAAACAGCCCTCACTAAAATAACTGATGACCTCCATGCTGCCAAAGACAGAAGTCATTACACTCTGCTCATATTACTCGACCTCTCTGCAGCATTTGACACCGTGGACCACCCTCTTCTCCTTCACATTCTCCATACTCTTGGTATTCGGAACAAAGCTCTAGCCTGGATCTCATCCTACCTCTCCCATCGTACTTTCAGTGTCTCTTCTGCTAACACCTCCTCCTCCCCTATTGATCTCTCTGTGGGGGTACCCCAGGGCTCTGTCCTGGGACCTCTTCTCTTTTCTCTTTACACACTCTCTCTAGGTGACCTAATAACATCTTTTGGGTTTAAATATCACCTCTATGCTGACGACACACAAATATACTTTTCAACACCTGACCTTACACCTGCTATACAGACCAAAGTTTCTGAATGTCTCTCTGCTATATCATCCTGGATGGCCCTCCGTCGCCTTAAACTCAACATGGCTAAAACAAAGCAACTCATACTTCCTCCCAAACCTGGCCCTACTACCTCCTTCCACATTACTGTTGGAACTACGATCATCCACCCAGTAGCCCAAGCACGCTGCCTAGGGGTCACACTCGACTCCCCTCTCACATTCGCCCCTCACATTCAAAACATTTCTAAAACTTGTCGCTTTTTCCTCCGCAATATAACAAAGATACGCCCTTTCCTCTGTTGCTCGACTGCTAAAACTCTGACTCAGGCCCTCATTCTCTCTCGTCTTGATTACTGTAACCTCCTGCTGACCGGCCTTCCTGCCTCTCACCTGTCTCCCCTACAATCTATCCTAAATGCTGCTGCCAGAGTCACGCTACTCTTTCCTAGATCTGTCTCAGCATCTCCCCTCCTGAAATTCCTCTCCTGGCTTCCAATAAAATCCCGCATCTCACACTCCATTCTTCTCCTCACTTTTAAAGCTTTACACTCTTCTGCCCCTCCTTACATCTCAGTCCTAATTTCTCGCTATGCACCACCCCGTCTCTTGCGTTCTGCTCAAGGATGTCTTCTTTCTACCCCCTTTTTATCTAAACCTCTCTCCTGCCTTAAACCTTTTTCACTGACTGCCCCACACCTCTGGAATGCCCTTCCCCTCAGTACCCGACTAGCACCCTCTCTATCCACCTTTAGGACCCACCTTAAGACACACTTGCTTAAAGAAGCATACGAATAGCACTGTGAACATTCTGAACACATGATACATAAAGCTTGGCCCCCTGCAGACGCACTTACCAGAACTCCTTCCTACTGTCTCTGTATGTTCTCCCTACCTACCAATTAGATTGTAAGCTCCTCGGGGCAGGGACTCCTCTTCCTTAATGTTATGTTTGTCTAAAGCACTTATTCCCATGATCTGTTATTTATATTATCTGTTATTTATTCGATTACCACATGTATTACTACTGTGAAGCGCTATGTACATTAATGGCGCTATATAAATAAAGACATACAATACAATACAATACAATACAATTGGAAGCTTTAAAAATGTAACCTTTGTCCCAAATACCATTGTTATGGTCTTGTTAGTGTTAAAAAACAGTTTGTTTTGGGAAATCAAAAAGAGTCTCAAAAGGTCAGATTAAAGTATGTGTTCAAGGTTGGAAAGGCTAGGGCTGTGTGCATATAAGATTGTGTCATCTGCATACATGTGTATTGAAGCTCCCTTACAAGCTGTAGTGGCTCCAGAACAGAGCCTTGCAGAACACCACAGGGGATATCCAAGGGGTTGGAGTTAGAGCCTGAGATAGACACATGTTGGGATCTACCTGATAGGTAGGAATGAAACCAGTTTAAAGCATGCTTCCCTATTCCAGAGCAATGGAGTTTGTTAAGCAAGATAACATGATCAACATTATCAAAAGCCTTTGCAAAATCTAGGAATATTGCACCAGTGAGTTTTCCCAGTTCCATTCCACATTGGATTTCATGCAAACATTTAGCAGGGTAGTTACCGTGGAGTGTTTGGGGTGAAAGTCAGATTGGAATTGGCTAGGGAAATTTTTCTTGGAATAGTAATCGCTTAATTGGGAGTGAAAACATTTTTCCATGACTTTGGATAGTATTAGGAGAAGAGCGATTGGCTTGTAGATCAAGACAGTTTTTTTGTCCCCACTTTTAAAGATTGGGACAACTCTGGCAGTTTTCCAGCTCTTAGGGATATGGCCTGCAGACAGAATAGTGTTGACTATGAAAGCAATTGATTTGGCAATGGCTGTGGCACCAAGTCTTAGGAACTTAGATTGCAGTAAGTCAGGTCCACATTGGCTGCTTAGTTTTAATTTGAGGAACGCTTGTGTAATCTCCTCTTTGGATATGGGAACAAATTGAAAATTGTGAGCAGTGTTGGGAGAGGGCGGGGCTATAGCGGTACTCTCAGAATGAGGTTCATTTTTGTGGTTTGGGTTGCGTTTAGCTAATAAGTAATAGCACACCCCACAAAGTAATCATTGAATGCATTTTGTAATGTCAATGGGACTTGCCAGAGTAATATCCTCCTTAGTGATATTACTTGGATGTTGATGGCTTGAAGGCTGGAATATATTGTTGATAACCTTCCAGAAGTTAGCTGGTTTGATGTATTCTGGTGAAGATTGTCAGAGTAATATTGTACTTTTGCATGTCTTGTTTGCCTTGTGCACATATTCCATAGGCATCTGTAGTTACTAAGATCCTTGGTAGTGGCAGTTACTTTGTAGCTTAGCCACAAGACATCCCTGAAATGGTAGGGGGCTATAAGGTCAGTTATAACCCATGGAAGGTGCGCCCCCTGTATTCTAATTCTGCGAAGTGGAGCACGTGTATCACAGAGTTTTAAGAACTCAGATTGGAAATAGTCGAGCGCAGAATCAGGGTCAGGAATTAAGTCGATTATGTACCAAGTGTAGTTGGTAAGTTCAGCCAGAAACTGTTGTGGGTTAAAGTTTCTAAATGTTCTAGTGAGGAGAACTTTAGAGCTTGATTGGGGGGGGGGGGTTAATTTTCCTTACACAGTACACTATTGCATGGTCACTGAAAATGTTAGGAAGGATGCCAGAGGATTCTGATGGGATTTGAGGAGAGAATCCAGTCAAGCAAGGTGTGGTTGTGAGATTTCAGGTTTGTCCGTGTGAGTTAGGAAATGAGTTGCATTAGGTTAAGTGACTAGAGTTGTATCTGGATTTTGTGGTTTTAAGGATCGAGACAATTGTAGTTGAAATCCCCAAGAACTAGCAGCTCACTCTTCACATTCAGAGTGAAATGGAGCCAAGAAACTGGGTGATATCAGTCAGGGACTGTAGAGGGGCTTTAGGGTTTTTTTAGATGCCAGCAACTAAGATGGGCTTAGAAAAGGGGAGGCAGATTGGGACAACTAGAATTTCAAAGAGGGTGGGCTTTGGGGGCAGTTTAACAATGTAAATTGTAAGGTGTCTGCAATATAAAATAACACCATCTCCTCTCTTTGAGTTATCTTTCCTAGAAATGGAGTATCCATGAATGGCGATATTTGCATCGAGGGGTTAGCCATGTTTCTGTGAGAACGATGGCTTTGGGTTTATGCATAAAGCACCATGCTCTTAGGTCATCCAGTTTGGGCTGCAGGCTCCAGATATTTATATGGGCGGCAGATAAACCTTTTTGAAATTTGACAGGGGTATTCTCAGGGGTATGGGACAGCATTGAAAAGGGAGGGCCTGGGTTAAGTTTAAAATCACCTGCTAAAGAGAGTAACAGTATGAGTAGAAATTTGAGTAGTTGTTTGCAAGTTGTAAATTTGTGATGTTTGCCATTAGACTGAGCGGTGGTTGGTTCCGACATCCATCTTTGTTTCCGTCGCCGTGAAATAACACTCAGGATAGACGCCTGTACATCTGCAGCCATTGCTGCACTTGGTCTTGATATAAGGGCTCCGCCATGAGCCACCACCACCACGAAACCTAGATGCTAGTCTGTATACAGGGTCATCCACTTGCAGTTTCCGGTGTCCGTCTGAAGCTGTTGCCACAGTGACTAAACCATTCATTATACAAGTGACTATCACCACTTGAGTTCCTGCCATGCTACCTCCCTGAAGGATCCGTCATTCGCGCCCTCCCCGGCGTGCTCCCAACCTGCCTAGACCTGCGATCGGGACTCCTTCCTCTTCTGCCTCCTGCAGCGCATCTCGCGGACCGGCGAATGCCAGCGTTCCTTCTAGGCGCGCGCGGACCGACTTGGCACTAAATGCCTTTTCTGCTGGTCCCGCCTCCAGGCTTCGCTCGCGAAGTCACGTCATCTCCGCGCAGCCGCTATGTGCAGCACCCGCACATACGCTACCTTGCTCCTCTGTGTAATAGGATTCACCTGCCTTGTCTCCATCAGCCAACTACCGCCATGCATACTAGGGAGTATGCTCCCTCCTCATTGGTCTGTTCTTCCTATATATACTCAGCCTACCCTCTGGCTCATTTTGTTCAGTCAACCTTGTTTATGTACACTTTGTTAACTGCAGTTCTGCCTCCTGTCCGAGCCTTGCCTGTCTTGTCCTGTGTTGTCTGACCTTGTTTGCTTTTTGGATTCCGCACTTCTCTGCTCCTGGCCCAGCTTAGTAACGACGATCTGCTCCTCTCCTATCCCGACCTTGGCAAAGTACCTGCAATGATCCGTACCTCTCCAATCCAGACTTCGGCAAGTATCACTGACCATCCTGACCTCTCCTACCCCGACCCGGCTACTTCGACCTATCTACACTGCAGACGCGCCCTCGCGGCTGTGGGTTGGTGTTTATCAAATCCCCACCTCAGCCTCGCACTCACGCCTTGTTTGTGGTGAGCGCATCGTTACACTCCCTTTCCCGAGCGCTCCGCTACTGAGCTCTATTAGCTGTTCTCACCACAGCATTACAGTTATACAATTAAGTCCTGTGCCCAGAGCCACTGCCATTACAATATTAGGATGCTGGCCCATACATCGCTTAGTCCGGTTGCTGTTTCCGGTGTCGCCCTCTGCACCCAAGCAGGGACTCCAGATCCGAAACATACTTATTAAGTCACACGCCACTGGGAAACACATGTGATATAAGCCGGTTTATCAAACACTCAGCACTGCTGCAGCAGTTACTGCACATGGTCCTCGGTATAAGTGCTCCGCCTTGAGCTGCTACTGCCTTAAGAGTGCTCCCAGCCGCTGAGAGACTCATCACAGGGCTGGTCGGCTTGCACTCACAGATTTTTCTCTGATTTCAAATATTTATATACAGTACTCCACTGGTCACATGTATCTCTACACGCTCTTACAGATACAGTGTACCACGACTATACAGTCAGCAACACTAAAAGCACCACATTAAGACGACACGACAATTGAGCTCACCTTCTGAGTTAGCTGCTTTTCTTATGCAGTGCCAACAATACATAGAGCCCATGCGAGACAATACATAAGCACATTGATCTCAGTGATATTATATATGTGCTTATTTATTTATCAAGAACTTCTCTAAAAACACTATTAGTTATTCTTATGGACATTTTGTCATTTTTATGGACACTCAGAAACCCTGTTTGGGTTTAAATACCTTGAATCAGTAGATAGATACACCTGATATGTACTTAATTAATTAAGGGTGTAACCATAAAAAAAAAAGAATTACTAATCACCCCCACTATAAATTGAGGAAAACGCCATGTATCCCATGATGAAGGGATTGATATCACGAAACGCGCAGGTTTGGTGGTGTATTCCGTTCTCTGGCTGGTTGCTGAATTCTCGACATGTCCCAGTCCCTCCGGCTGTCGGAAAAATACTGCGGAGACAGATCGCACAGTGACTGCACCAACTGCACTGACCAAGCACACAGCAGCAGACAGATACAAGGATTTGGATAACATAGGACACCACAGGACCCTCTGAGTGGACAACACAGGACCCTCTGAGTGGGCGCCACACTTCCCTCTAAAAGTGTTAATGCTTTTATTTATGGACACCATGTGAGTGTAAAACCATATGCGTTTTTAATATATATATTATTAAAACTGTACTACTCTATGGGCGTTTTGTGCGCGTTCTCTCTGTCTCTTTTTGGTCCAAAAATCACATCGCATTTGTAACAGGGGACTTACCCTGTTCAGAAAACTTGCCTCTAATCCAGCAGTGTGCTGGTTAATTTACCAGCACCTGGCTGATTAGAGGTGTTAGAAAAAGTCTGCCTTTGAGACAGGAAGAGAGACTCCTTAGCTCACACCTGAGCTGAACTAGGAGACAGAGCAGAGATTCCTGAGTCACACAATTGGGGAGACTGACCAGAGGAACTGCTGTCTTGAGCTGCAGAAGTACTGGACTGTATGCTGATAGCAAGACAAGGGGACCAAACTTCAAAACCTGGACAGACATTGCTGTAGCATACAAAGGTGATTACCCAGGAGAGCAGAGAGGACTTCCCCTACAGCTTCAGTAGAACAGATAAGACTTTCTTTTGGAACTGTAATATATCTGTATATATGTTTATATTTTGGGGCTGGTAAATGGCTTAGCTAACCAAGCCAGTCAGAGAGGGCTGAGCTACATGTGTAGATAGTCTCCAACGCAGAGATAGGTTTTTTGTTTGGCTTATTTTCATATATTTTTGCTGTGTTTAAAGCGACAGGCACAATAAAGCCTTGTTTTAATTTCACCTTAAAACAGTCTCCATTGTGTACCTCTGCACATGTCCTCCTACATATGGTCTCATTGTAATCCAGGGGGAGCATGGAGGGAAATAGAACAAAAAGACAAAAAACAATCTAAGTGTAGACAGTTTTTTAAATTAGTGTAAAATTCTATGTCTTGTCTTGGCTCGTATGTGATGCCTACTTACAAGATGTAAGTTAAAATCAAGCGGTTTTGACACACAATGGTCTCTGCTAGGAATGTTGTTCTCCACTCAGTGATGGGGTCTCCAATTCTCAGCTCAGCAACAGTGTATATGTAAAAGAAATGATACCATAGTGCAGACCAGTACAATATAAAACTCGACTTTATAGGGTTAAAAAATGAACACTTACAATAAAAACAAGTAATTTAAGCATGTTTCACAATCATTGTGATCGAGGAGGGAAGAGTTTGTTAGCTTCAGGCTCACCCGCCTCCTCCGATGTGACTTTGTGTAGTTCACCTCTCTCTGGGACTGTGTGTCTCCGGCAGTGGACGGCGTCTTTCTGGGCTGTCCCCCCTCGTGGGCTCCCTCTTCTGTGGGTTGTTAGACTCCCATTAAGCAGATGTTCGCAAGTACTGCGCTTGGAGCTGCCTCTCGGGTGGATGATTCTGCCTCTCTCTCCGCCGGTGCGTCACTTCCGCTCCGTCCCGATACGTCACTTCCAGGCGCGGCTAGGTGAGTATCTGTATGGCAATCTCTCCTCTCTCCACTCTCCTCTCAGGACGGCTACCACTCTACGCGTTTCGCCAAAAAGGGTGTGTGGCTTCCTCAGGAGTGTACCGCCCCTTACTCTAAGGTGTCTTTATATATCCTCAACAATTGGTACTTAATCCTAAACACTTGTAAAAAACACATGGTCTGCACTAATTACCATCTATACATCTATATACATGGTGGAGCACTTTAGATAGGAATCAAATCCTCTGTCTAGTTGTTACGATTTAACCTGTTCCTATCTGTATAGAAACGTGGAATGAGATGATAGGAAAATAAAATCCTATTGCTATTTTAGTATGGGTAATCCTGTTACATGAAGGGTGATGAAGTGAACTCGAATTTTGTCCACATTGTGGAACTCTTTAGATGGAAGCGATATGTTGTATTGTGGGTCAATTTTGATTGGATCTGACTTAATCATAATTGTACCTTACAGGGAATAGGTTTCAACGCTTGATTCAAATGTCAGAAAAGGGGGGCAGAGCAAGGGGAAGGAGCGGGGAAAAAATCTCATTTATGAACCCTAGGGGCCTCAGATATATTATTATTAATAAAATATTTTTACCTCACAATTATCAATGTGTGGTATATACTAAAATTACATGGGAGCTCCATCATATATATAAATTGATATATTTTCATTGCATATTATACATTTGTATTAAAGAGGGGTTGGTTGTATATTCAATATTCATATTTACAGTATAGACACGAAAGTCAATAAATTCGTGGGAAATACATAACCTCTCGGTTATATGTTCGATATTCATATTTACAGTGCAGATATTGATGTTAATATACTGATGGGAATTAAATAACCTTATATTCTGCAGCACAGCTCCAATAAACACTTATACATAATCTTTACAATATTTATACAAATGTAATAAAATCTCATTTTCATTATGTGCATAACCTGGGGGAAATAGGCTAGAGTTATTACAGTGACATACACATTTTCTACTTGAACAGCAGATATCAAGTGCGTGCTGCGGGAGAGGAAACATATAGAACATGTTGCGGGCCACAGGTGGGGGGGAGATCGAAATCTGGAACTCGTGAGGAGGGAGACTTTCTGGATTCACAGGTTGCGGACCCTCTCTCCCAGGGGCCTGAACATGGAAATAGAGCTAGCACCCTTTTTGTAGTCTAATAGAACTTGGATTTGTTTGATTGGACTAACCGGTTCATTTACTTTCTCCATCTGTTGTTTTCTCTTCCTTTTTTTCCTCTCCCGCAGCACGCACTTGATATCTGCTGTTCAAGTAGAAAATGTGTATGTCACTGTAATAACTCTAGCCTATTTCCCCCAGGTTATGCACATAATGAAAATGAGATTTTATTACATTTGTATAAATATTGTAAAGATTATGTATAAGTGTTTATTGGAGCTGTGCTGCAGAATATAAGGTTATTTAATTCCCATCAGTATATTAACATCAATATCTGCACTGTAAATATGAATATCGAACATATAACCGAGAAGTTATGTATTTCCCACGAATTTATTGACTTTCGTGTCTATACTGTAAATATGAATATTGAATATACAACCAACCCCTCTTTAATACAAATGTATAATATGCAATGAAAATATATCAATTTATATATATGATGGAGCTCCCATGTAATTTTTGTATATACCACACATTGATAATTGTGAGGTAAAAATATTTTATTAATAATAATATATCTGAGGCCCCTAGGGTTCATAAATGAGATTTTTTCCCCGCTCCTTCCCCTTGCTCTGCCCCCCTTTTCTGACATTTGAATCAAGCGTTGAAACCTATTCCCTGTAAGGTACAATTATGATTAAGTCAGATCCAATCAAAATTGACCCACAATACAACATATCGCTTCCATCTAAAGAGTTCCACAATGTGGACAAAATTCGAGTTCACTTCATCACCCTTCATGTAACAGGATTACCCATACTAAAATAGCAATAGGATTTTATTTTCCTATCATCTCATTCCACGTTTCTATACAGATAGGAACAGGTTAAATCGTAACAACTAGACAGAGGATTTGATTCCTATCTAAAGTGCTCCACCATGTATATAGATGTATAGATGGTAATTAGTGCAGACCATGTGTTTTTTACAAGTGTTTAGGATTAAGTACCAATTGTTGAGGATATATAAAGACACCTTAGAGTAAGGGGCGGTACACTCCTGAGGAAGCCACACACCCTTTTTGGCGAAACGCATAGAGTGGTAGCCGTCCTGAGAGGAGAGAGGAGAGAGGAGAGATTGCCATACAGATACTCACCTAGCCGAACCCGGAAGTGACGTATCGGGACGGAGCGGAAGTGACGCACCGGCGGAGAGAGAGGCAGAATCATCCACCCGAGAGGCAGCTCCAAGCGCAGTACTTGCGAACATCTGCTTAATGGGAGTCTAACAACCCACAGAAGAGGGAGCCCACGAGAGGGGACAGCCCAGAAAGACGCCGTCCACCGCCGGAGACACACAGTCCCAGAGAGAGGTGAACTACACAAAGTCACATCGGAGGAGGCGGGTGAGCCTGAAGCTAACAAACTCTTCCCTCCTCGATCACAATGATTGTGAAACATGCTTAAATTACTTGTTTTTATTGTAAGTGTTCATTTTTTAACCCTATAAAGTCGAGTTTTATATTGTACTGGTCTGCACTATGGTATCATTTCTTTTACATATACACTGTTGCTGAGCTGAGAATTGGAGACCCCATCACTGAGTGGAGAACAACATTCCTAGCAGAGACCATTGTGTGTCAAAACCGCTTGATTTTAACTTACATCTTGTAAGTAGGCATCACATACGAGACAAGACAAGACATAGAATTTTACACTAATTTAAAAAACTGTCTACACTTAGATTGTTTTTTGTCTTTTTGTTCTATTTCCATCCATGCTCCCCCTGGATTACAACGAGAGTGACGATTTGTGGGACTAGTGAAACCAGTCCCCACCAGCCGGGTTTGAGCAGGGGGTTTGAACCTTTTAATATTATTTGCACGTTATTTGAGCACATTAATATTGTTGATTAATCAATTGATTTTGGTAAAAATTCACTATATAGCATAAGTGTACACTAATAGAGTTGGCGCCGTTTCTTTCACCTTCACATAGCTCCTACATATGGTGTCAGAAGTGAGATGAGAGGTGGCCTTTGAAGTTTAAAGGGCCCGGAGATTGCCAGTGGAATTTTTTTTGTGCTTTTTGCCTACAAACAGCATGAGCAACGTAAACAATCACATGCAGCAGAGATCAGAGTTAAAGCGACACACCCAGGCAGAAAATCTACACTGCACTGAAACTCACAAAACCACAGATGGACTCTTTTTTCCAATCCCAAGAGGAGAGAGAGAGAGAGAGACTGCTGAAGCAGATAAACCTTATTTGCCTATCACAATAAAGTGTAATATGGTAATTGAAATAGGGCTTTTGCCTTCCAGCCATAGTCAGGGTTCAAGAAGTGAGTTAGCCCTTAAAAGGGATAGGTGTTTGTTGTTTTCAAATGTTTCGCTGAAGCAGTGAATACAGATGGTGACCCACGAGCGGTACTGATTCTGCAAATAAAGGTTGCCACACCGCATAGGACTACCAGCTGTGAATGGAGTATATGCAGAAAAGTGTGAAAATTGATGCAAGACTGTGCTGAAGCAGGGGAATTTTCAACAAACAAATGCTGAGTGTAAAATTGCCCTACCGGGGAAAAAGGGATTGCTGAACTGTGTAAAAGGTATCCCAAAGCCAATTGCTGAGTGCTAAGTCACCCTGCCGGTAGTGAAATAAATATTCCACTGCAAAGAAAAAGAACCCTGGCAATTTAAAATGGCCACCCAGCTGAAGTCAAATACAGACTCTGTAAAAATAAGGAAGAAAATTTGTTCCTGGTGTAAAGAACCCCACCACACGGAGCAGTGTCCCTTCAGGCCTTATTCAGATGATGAGAATAAATGTATGCACAGTAATTCTAATGTTGTAAAACTTACCCAAGGAAAGAAAAAGTCTACAGAGAGGCCTGTGAGAGCTACGACCTCTACAAGCAAAATATGCCCACCGTAAGACTACCACCATTTGCGGTTCTAGCAAATACGGTGACAACAGCTGCAATAGCGCCTCCTGAGGTCAGGAAGAAAAATATACCTGATAGCCCCAAAATACAACGTTCCTGTAATGAACCCTACCCCACGGAAGAGTGGCCCTTCCAGTCTGATGAGGAGGAAGACATCTCTTATGGGGAACCCAAACCGAGTCACACCCACAAAACACCCCAAGAATGGTGGGGGTGCCTGAACTCGGTACGAACCGAAAAGACCGCTCCCGATGATGACGAATATGATCGGCAGGAGAAAGAGCAGGAGCAGTGGATCACCAAATATTTCCATCAGCTATTACAGTTGCAAGAAAAGCCAGGTGGATCCAGTGACGCTGCTACAATTTCAAATGAAGATGGAGACCCCAGTATCCCTGAGGGGACGGTGTCATCCAAAACAAAAAGGCGAAAAATAAACGCGGTTCTTCACTTGCCATCGAAGGAACAGATACATCTGCAGATCTTGCGGAGGAAAAGGGGGTCCGAAATGCCCTGCAGCCTAGAGAAAATGGAGAAGTCGTCCAGCGGATGACGAATATTCAGAGGGCCCAAGGCAGAAGTCGTGTACCCCAAAGAAGTGTCTGTCCGGTGCTAATAGGGAAAAAACCTCAACCAACCATCCCAGGGAAGCGGAGCCGGAACCGCTGAGTGACGATCCCTTGACCAGCCCTGGGGATGCCCTGAAGGTTGCCAGGCGTGACTGTGATCGGCTCCGGGAAAATAACGTGAAGCTACAGAAAGATGTGCTCACAATGTACTCTTTGACCAGGACAGAATTGGACGATCTCAAGACTGAGCTAGATACTGCAAACTCTACTATTATCACCATGGAGGAAAAGCAGAGCCAATCTGATAAAATGATGGCTAAGCTGAAGCGGAAGTATGAGGAGGCACTGAAGCAGATGACAGTCTTCCAGCAAGAGGTTCACACTCTTCGCATAGAGCTGAATGCCTCACAACAGGAGGTCAACAGTGTCCGGACAGAGGTAGACGTATCTCAGAAGGAAGTTCATACACTCCGCAGAGCACTGGATGCCTCACATCATGAGATCAACAGCTTCTGCACAGAACTGGAAGTCTCCAGAAAGGAACTTCACAGTCTCACTGAGGAGCTGGACATTTCAAAGAAAACTATCCTACATCTTAACTTAGATCTCAAAGTCTCTTAGAAGGAGCTTCAGAACCTAAACCTGGAGATAGAAGTCTCACGCCAGGAGACAGCCCGCCTCCAAGCAGATGTGCAAAAATGGAAGGTGGACTGCAAGGAGGCCTTGAATAGTACAGAGACTGAAAAAGAAGAAAATTTAAGATTAAAAAAAGAAAATTCGGAGTTGACAAACCACGTCAATGGAAAGAATGAAAAGCTGCACGAGCTTGAAAAAATAAAGAAACGGTTGGAAGATGAGAAATTTGAAGCAGAGCACAGACTGCAGAACCAACTGCAAGGTCTGCGTACACACCTCAAGAATGTCGAAGAGAAGCAGCAAACTCTGCAGGAAGAAAATCTGCAGCCTGCTAAGGAAATACAAGTGCTGCAGGAACGTCTGATTACCCAGTGCGTCCTCGCAAAGCAGCAGGATAAACTGAAGGCTACCCTGACCATCACCAAAGCATCGCTAGAGGCTAAGCTTAGAGACCAGGTGACTCGGTACAAGAGGGAGCGCAAAAAGGTCCAGAAACTGAGACGAGTATCTGCAGCCCAAGCGAAGAAGTTCACAGTGCTCCACAAAATAAAGAATGATAGGTGGAAGCAAGCTCGGAGAAAGCACAGGGAAGAAATAAAGATCCTGAAAGGAGAATGGCAGGAAACACTCGAGAAACAGAGTGAGACTTTGCAGTCCACTAACTTACAGATGCCTCCAATACAGGAAAAGGTATTGGCTCTTCCAAGCGTTGGTATCCCACAGTAACTAGGGCCCGTGAGGACAAGTGTACAGTGAGAGCTGGGGACATCACTCACCTTCAAAACAAGATTACGAAGTTTGAGCCACCTAAGAAAGCATTAGCCAAACCTGCAATCGCCCAACAGGCAACAAACAGAGGGTGGACTACAGAATCTAAGCCAGAAGAATCCTTAGCTGAGGAAGCTGAAAAGATAGGACATACTCTGGAAATGGAGCTGGAATCGCAACTCAATCCCAAAGAAGCTGAAATGGCGACTACATTGTATGGGAAAAGTGCAGGAAGATAGCTTCAAGAACTGAGGGCTCAAATGGCTATTATAGGGTGCTCTGGTGATACCAGGAAATTGACATTTTGTGCTAAAGTGGAGCACATGGGAAGGATGGCGAGAGAGAGCGATTTGCATAGGCGCTCTGCGACTGTTGCCATACAGTCTACCTACAAAAAGAGGAGTGCCTGACACAGGGGAAAGCTCAGGACCACATGGTCAGTAGAAAGACTGTACTTGGGAAAAGTTATCCTTGAGCGACTGAGGACTGCTGAACTCAAATACCTTCTGGAGGAGACACTGCTAAACTGGAGGAAGGGCTCCAATCCCAGCAGGACTGATGGTTCTCCTCCATCAACTCTCATTCAAGTCCCATAGATATCTCGAGTGAGAGTGGAAGGGTGGGCTTTGGCCCTGGCAAGCCCGAGCTTCCCACAAACAGGGGAGGTATGTAACAGGGGACTTACCCTGTTCAGAAAACTTGCCTCTAATCCAGCAGTGTGCTGTTAATTGACCAGCACCTGGCTGATTAGAGGTGTTAGAAAAAGCCTGCCTTTGAGACAGGAAGAGAGACTCCTTAGCTCACACCTGAGCTGAACTAGGAGACAGAGCAGAGATTCCTGAGTCGCACAATTGGGGAGACTGAGCAAGACAAGGGGACCAGACCTCAAAACCTGGACAGACATTGCTGTAGCACACAAAGGCGCTTACGCAGGAGAGCAGAGAGGACTTCCCCTACAGCTTCAGGAGAACAGATAAGACTTTCTTTTGGAACTGTAATATATCTGTATATATGTTTATATTTTGGGGCTGGTAAATAGCTTAGCTAACCAACCCAGTCAGAGAGGGTTGAGCTACATGTGTAGATAGTCTCCAAAGCAGAGATAGGTTTTTTGCTTGGCTTATTTTCATATATCTTTGCTGTTTAAAGCGACAGGCACAATAAAGCCTTGTTTTAATTTCACCTTAAAACAGTCTCCATTGTGTACCTCTGCACATGTCCTCCTACAGCATTACAAGCGGATCGTGTTAGAAATATTGTACACTTGTATGCATTGTACAATAAAGTATTTAAGATACCAATAATCGTGTTGCAAAGTATTCATTAATATGAAAATTGGGAGCCACGCTTGCATCGCGTTATACTGTAAGCGGATTCGTGTTGTAACAATCGCGTTATAACAAGATTGAGCTGTATTTTACATATACGCTAGCAATATACGTACACAATATACTTACGTTATGTTATAAAATAGGACTATTTCATTAGTATTATATTATTAAATATATATAAAACTCTTTATTAATATACAACTATCGATATCATCATCATCATCATCATCATCATCATCATCATCATCATCATCATCATCATCATCATCATCTATATTTAATCCGCTGCTGGATAAAGGCCTTCGCAAGAATCTTCCAGGTACTGTGGTTGCAAGCCTCTTCTCCATGTTGTTCCAACACATTTTTTAATTTTGTCTTCCCATCCCCTTTTATACAAACCCACCATAATCTGCCTCAAATTCAATGGGACAACATTGTAACAAACATTACCCACAACTACAATTTTAATAATATTTATCGATATAAAAAAAAGTGAATTTCACTTTAAGCATGTTAAAAGAATAGCTTCATTTTTGCCAAGCTGCTAACAGAACTAGGAGGTTGATTAATAAGTGCTCTTCACAAAAAACTTGTGGGAGGCTAGCGTGTGTTCATATGAGTCATGAAAAATTAGGGTAGCAGGCGAGCTGCTGTTCTTGAACACCACGCTGATATATGTACAGTACATGTGTGCTGAATGTACTTCTTAGAAACCAGGCAAGATTTCTAGCCATTCAGAAATGCAGTCCTAATAGACTATGACAAAGAGCAGTTATAAAGAGACCACAAAAAATATCTGCTTCAAAAAAATTACTTTACGACATCAACACACTGGCAAAACTAATGTGCATTTGTGTTCTGCTCAGAAACAGGA
Source organism: Ascaphus truei (assembly GCF_040206685.1). Classification (NCBI taxonomy): domain Eukaryota; kingdom Metazoa; phylum Chordata; class Amphibia; order Anura; family Ascaphidae; genus Ascaphus; species Ascaphus truei. Next base: position 312,781,908 of record NC_134483.1, on the reverse strand, counting down.
AAATGTGTATATATGACACCACAGTAGTTGTATATGTGTAATGGGTATTCTGGCCTGGCCTGACTCACCTAATCTCACATTGGCCCCTGTTGTCTAACCAGTCCCCATTACATGGTTGTGTCTGGTGGTGCACCTGTTGGCAACAGGACTCTTGAGTCTCCCGCATGATGGTGTTTGGGGATTGTCAGCCCAGACAGGCAGCTGAGGTAGTGTGCATGAGTCCTACCTATATCCAGTGCAGCGCCTCCACCTCATCAGGATCCCTGCGTCCGCAAGGGGATGGTTCTGATGAGGAACTCCTCCTTGGTGGTGCCTTCCGCTGGAGAGTAACTTCAAACTCACACAGTGGGGTTGTCTTTGAACAGGGCATCTTTATTGTTGCTTGGTGGTATGGGCCAGCTGCCCCTCACAGCTAGCAGCTTAGCCGCTCATTCCTTTGCTGCACTCCACTAGGAAGGTTCCTTCTCCTCTAATAGAGTTGCTCTCCACCTCTCCCCTTAGGGAGATTCAACAACTTCTCTGTCTCTCTGCTCAGAGCTGCACAGACTCACAGCTCTTGCATCAGACCACTGCAACACTGTTGCAGACCTTCACGTGCCTCTCACTGAACAGAGGCAGCACACCAACTCAACTGAACTGCTAACTTTAGGCAGTGCTGTGTCTTATATCACCTCAGGAACAGGCACATCTCTGATGTCACTAAGGGTGGACACCAAGCATGTTGTCACTTCCTTTGGGACATATGACACCTCACCAGGGTTTGACGGCAAACCTCCATGATCATTACTGGCAACCCTGCATACTTACCAGGTTTACTGCCAGCATGAAAGACATATGTACACCAATTTTACACATGGCTACATATGTAACGTTTTTTCCTAGCCCACCCAATCTCACATTGGCCCCTGTAGTCTACTGGCCCCATTACATGTCTGTATGTCGTGTGGGGCACCTGCTGGCTTACAGGACTCCTGAGTCACCCGCTTGGTTGGTATGGGGATATCAGCAAGACAGGCATCTGAGGTAGTGGGGATTGAGTCCTACTCACATCTGATGCAGCACCTCCACCTCATCAAGATATCTGCGGCCGCAGGGGGATGTGTCTGATGAGGACCTCCTCTGTGGTGCCTCCTTCTGTGTAATGACTCCACACATACACAGCAAGGGTTTGGTGAAACTGGGGATCTTTATCACGCAGACTGCCCCTCACAGCGGTCGTCCTAGCCACTCATCTGCATTTGTTGCCTCCCTTTCAGAAGTTCCTTCTGCCTCATAAGAGTGGGATCACCTCTCCCTTTAAGGGAGATCCCCCCTGTGTCAGATCCCTGAACACAGTGTAGGGTATGCTATCAGTTGAGTCTGACAGCCTAATTGCTGCAGACACTCCTTTAACCTTGCATTCTGTAGAACCACTGATTAACCATCTTTTGAACGTGAACTCCGCTGTGTCTTATATAGACTCAGAAAACAGCCACAGCTCTGGTGTCACTAATAGTGGACACAAAGCATGTTACCACTCCCCTTGTGTACATATGACACCTCACCAGGGTGTGAGGGCAAACCTCCATGATTGATGCTGGCAATCCTGCTTACTTAACAGGTCTTATCGCCAGCCTGAGAGAGAACTGTACACCATTTTTATACATGGCTACATTCTCCCCCTGGTGAAACCCAACGACCCGGCTGGGACCTAAATTTGTGGAACCTTCTTCCAGGTAGCACTGCAACACATAACCAAACAGCATATTATAAAAATACATTATACAGTTCTCATAGTTCTTTACATGATAAACATAATCACAAACAGTGCCTGCTGACCAGCAGACTGCTCTGCTCCAAAGGAGAATCCCCATTCTACTATACTAATAGTAGTGCCTAGGATCTGGCTTTTGCACCTCCCTACCAGTTATATCCTTAACTGTCACACTATGCTCTCTAGGCGGCCCACTTTCTGGCCGGTACTCCATCCGGTGCATATAAATGTTGCACCCAACACTCCACACCCTCATTAGCTGTGTGATCCTCTCCTCTGCCTTGTACCCAGCGTACCCACCTGATTTATTCATGATAGACTCTTTTTTGGTTTCCCTTAGCCACGCATCTCTCCCATCCTCAATTTCCTGCATCAAGGGTTCTGGCACATTAGGATACTCCAACCCATGGGACTTATTATACTTTGTCACAATGGCTCTTTCAGCCCTACTGGTGCGGATCAGCTTTTTGTTGCCTGCCCTGCCTGGCAGTACCCATGACAATGGCTCGTCCGGTTCTTCTGGGTCCCTAAATATGGCCGACCCTCGGGGATCCACTACCCCTGCATGTATATCGTGCCACCGTAGTCAAAGTTCCTCTAATCGTTCCTCCTCTGTGAACTCCCCTACGCCCCACCAGTAATCCATGATTCCTTCTCTCCTCAATATAAACCGCGTACGGTCCAACCAGGCCTCATACCTCTCAAACTTTGGTGCCCACCACCTGGTCTCTCCCTCCCTGACACTTTCTGGTACCGCCACTGTACTCTCACTATCTTCTGGCTCCCCACCAGACGATATCCCTGAAGAACCGGTAGATATAGAATTCAATCCTAAATGTTTAGGCCTACATTTTACATCCATCATACTGTTGCTCCCACTAGTACAAGATGACTCCTTCCTCCTATGCATTTCCCTCCCCGATCCCTCATCGGAGGTAAAGCAATCACCCCAGCCAAGGTTCTCCCCTGTCCGTTCCTCGGAAGTGGCCCGTGATTCCCCAGACAACCCTTGGCTAGACTGGGACCCAGATGAGGAAGTGACAGGGGCAGGTTTCTTAACTATGGCTGGGGGTTGGGCATAGGGAAACGCTGTCGGCAGACACGGGGCTACGACCCTCAACTTCTCGCTACCTTGACCGGTACCATCGGACTGGCATTCCGGTTCACCCGTCTCATGATTCCCAGGCTTCCGCAGGGCCTGCCAGCTCTTCCCGGACCCAGGCGACCTGGTGCAAAACGGTGGTCGCAAGGACGCAGCCATCTTCCACCCCGCTCCGCTGTGTCCGCCGGATGTGACGTCATCTATCTCACGGGACTCACCACCGCCATCTTGGGTTGGGCTCCCCACCGGATCCTCATCCGCCACCAGAAGTGAAGGTTCAGCTCTCCGCTCTGCTCGGGCCTGAGCTAGGCCTTCCTCCGCCGTTGCCACCACCGGCACCTTTGGAGGGTAGGGGTGTGTCTCACCGCTCCGTCGGCTCGGGATGGGGTCTTCTCCGCTGCCCACGTTGGAAGTCACCACGGCCGTGGGACTCTGCGCTCCGGTTGACTTCGCACAGGTGACCTCGGCCCCTCGAGACTCCGCTTCGCAGCGACACAGGTAAGTGCTGGTTCTTTTGCAGCACTGCTGTAGTGGTCCGCCGGTAGGCGCATCACCACCGACGTCGGGGTCGCTTGCTCCTCGTCCAAGGATCCGAACTCCGACTCAGGGAGTGGTACTCCCGTAGGGGAGCGACAGTGAGGTTCCAGGTTCTCACCGCGGTTGTAGACAACTTTCTCTCTAGGCTCCATCGCTATCATCAGGAGCGATCCCCATTCTCCTGGATCAGCTGGCTCCTCCTTGACTTTATGCGAGTCTTCAGCCGTCAGCTTGGCTGTTTCCGCTCCCGCCTCCACGGTCTGTCCCGGCACAAAGGGCTGCACGGCCCATAGGTAGTGGATGCCACATTGGGGGCACCTAGCCGTTGTGCTGGCTACACCACCCGGCAGACGGCACTGCATGCACAGGCACCTTATCGTTTCGGTGTCACCCGCCTTGATTACCAGGAAGCCTCCTGGTAACAAGTATGGGTGAGCTGAGATGTCCATCTCTTTTTCCTTTCCGCCGATAGCGCTGATTACAAGGGACACTTTCTGTAGTGGTCTTGCCTGTTCACCAGCTCCTCGCATCTGAAGGGCAGGGGTCGGTTTGTTAACTCCTCCCTCAGCCAATTCCACCCTCATTTGGCACAATTGGAAACCACTCCCCTTGGTAGATATTAGGGGAGGGTCCCACAGATTCACTGGGTGACCCAGTACTGGCTCTGAGCCCGTCACAGTCCATGAGGGCGCGGCCACAGCTTTCACGCCATACCCCCCAGCAGGGTGGGGTTCTTTGCTTGGTGCCAATCCCGGCCAACTTCTTGCAATTCTAGCATTTGCAGAATTTTCTGCACTCGGCCCACGTGGTCTCCCAGGGAAGCGGGAGCCGCCATCTTGATTTACACGGCCATTCACATAAGCAACTGAGGTAGATTTTCGGTTGTAGCTCACCGTCTGGCAAGCAGATTCTCTGTTTTCTCCGCACACAACCACAATGTGCTCAACACTGTCCTCCAGGGTAGCACCCTGAGGTCCTAGACAGGACCAAAAAGGTGCGGCCACCGCTTTAGCGCCATTCCACAACATGATGGCAAAATTTCCTTCTGCAGCCCTTGTCTCCGTGGCATACACACCACGTGTGCTCCCTTCATCAGCCGCGGCCCGCCATCTTGGACTCTCCACACCGCGCGGTTCTTCCCTTCTTGCGGTCGCCATTTTTACTTTGTAGTTACGGTTAGCGCACATGGAGCTCCTCTCTGCGGGGCAGCTGCCATTCTGATGCAATAAAGAATGCCACGATGTACCACCTACGTGTATCTAATTTACGTCTGACTCATGTTGCACTACCTCAGGCTAGGCTCACTCTCTCAATGTATGCTGTGTCCACCTTCCTCCAGTCTGTGCTCTGTGGTAAGTGTCCTGGTTACTGGCTAGAGTACTCTGGCTTCTCCCATGCAGTACTAGGGCGTCTACCTACTGTTGGCCAGCCTAGCGCAGACCCTCTCCAGAATTCCTGACCAGTTAACAGGCTATTCCTTTAGGCATCCTACCAACTAGCTGCCTCAAGGTGACTAGAACAGCTATAGCCCTGTCTCCAGACCCACTTAATCTCACTCAGGATCCTAGGTTGTGCTTTGCGAGCTGACAAATCCATCACACTCCTGACTACCCCTAGGCTCCGTCTCCATACACAGCACTGACTGACAGCATACACTCTCCCTGTTTCCTAGTGTGCCTAGCAAAAGCCTGTCCTGTTGATAGGTATCTCAGCAGCGCCTCCAATTGTAACGGTTTTTCCTAGCCCACCTAATCTCACATTGGCCCCTGTGGTCTACTGGCCCCATTACATGTCTGTATGTCATGTGGTGCACCTACTGGCTTACAGGACTCCTGAGTCTCCCAGCAAGACAGGCATCTGAGGTAGTGGGGATTGAGTCCTACTCACATCTGATGCGGCGCCTCCACCTCATCAGGATATCTGCGGCCGCAGGGGGATGTGTCTGATGAGGACCTCCTCTGTGGTGCCTCCTTCTGTGTAATGACTCCACACATACACAGCAAGGGTTTGGTGAAACTGGGCATCTTTATCACGCAGACTGCCCCTCACAGCGGTCGTCCTAGCTGCTCATCTGCATTTGTTGCCTCCCTTTCAGAAGTACCTTCTGCCTCATAAGAGTGGGATCACCTCTCCCTTTAAGGGAGATCCCCCCCTGTGTCAGATCCCTGAACACAGTGTAGGGTATGCTATCAGTTGAGTCTGACAGCCTAATTGCTGCAGACACTCTTTTAACCTTGCATTCTGTAGAACCACTGATTAAACATCTTTTGAACGTGAACTCCTGATTCAACAACTCCAACCACTAACTTTAGGCAGTGCTGTGTCTTATATAGACTCAGAAAACAGCCACACCTCTGGTGTCACTAATAGTGGACACAGAGCATGTTACCACTCCCCTTGTGTACATATGACACCTCACCAGGGTGTGAGGGCAAACCTCCATGATTGATGCTGGCAATCCTGCTTACTTACCAGGTCTTACCGCCAGCATGAGAGAGAACTGTACACCATTTTTATACATGGCTACATTTACATCTTCCAATTTGCAATGAAGACAGTGTAAAATGTTAACTGCCTTCATTATATGGGGCAACAGCCTAAATTACTGCCTAGTAATATAAATGCCAAAATACTATGTGCCAGTCAATTTTATAATGTACATGATGTGAGGGCTTTGGCTGATGTCTTTCATGCCGGACCTTAAAGGACCACTGACTATTTGAGGGAAGTGAAAAATGAAACCATTTGTTATGATACTGAATATCTCCATAGGCTTCAAACTTTTTAAAATCCCTTCCTCTAAGCAAAAAAAAATTGAACAGAACCAAAATGTGCCATTTCACAACGCCTGAAATGTGTTTTTTTTTTTTTTTCTGGGTTTCCTTCTTATTCTTTCCTAAAATTAAAATTATCTAAAAACCAACAGGTTAATTATGCGCTTGTTTTTCTGTCTCCTGTCCACCACATTGTATTTGACTTTACATTATTTATCCTGCTTGGTACATTGCAACTTTTGTTTAGTTTAATAATGTAGTACAGTAACATCTCATGTGGTCATTTTTCATGCGTTCTACATATTAGTTTCACTGAAAAAAAGATATAAGATATAAAAGAAAATAATATAGTGGTGAATCCCTCTTGAATCTGGAACCAACTGTTTCACTCTCTAAATATAGTAGAGATGGAGTCTATTCCCTACTTATGCCCAATGTGTGATATAATATTCAATGTGTTTGCTTGACATCTGTCGTCTCAAATGTCTTAATTTTCTTAAACGGAGTTAGATATGGTTACTTCCTTGACCAGTGTGTGTGTTGGTTCTTTGAGTCACCACCAACAATGTTTATATAATTAATAGTTGTTTTCACTAACGAGATATCAGTAATATTATTTTGGTTTCTAGTTGATTCCAATTTAAAAATACTAGATGTTAAATAAATTTGTGTATATACAGAACATTTGTAATTAGAGGAAGGTGTTATGCCAACTACAACTATACATACTGCGCTATATGTATGCACACACAGCTATCTCTTACACATATGTAGCGGCTGTATCCCTGAAGTACTACACTGGCGACACACTTTATTCGAGCTCGGCTAGTCCCACGAATTTGGGTATACCCGGGTGTATTGAGGTTTGTGACTGTTTTCTGCCAAAGTGCATTGGGTTATTTTCCAGGCAGGGATTGAAGCATTTTATTCCCGCTGGCTGCAATACTGCACAGTATATATATATATATACTGCATTACAATTCATGAATTTATGCCATCTGGTAGACACGCGAAGCATTGCAGCCTATTAAATCCTAATCATTATCATTTAACAGATCAGCCGCCCGTCAGCCAGGCATGAACCCAGGCTGGGAAGGCAAATGCAACGGGGCTTGTCAGAGGTGAGGAGCGGTGCATTCCAGGTATCTGCCAGGTACATACTGGGTATTTGCTCGAATAAAGTGTGTTGTGCAGTATAACTACTATAACTGGGGTATACATACACACAGTGCAGCGCAACCACTGATGAGGGATCCCAATGTGGTGGGAGTGTGCCCTCACCAGAACCAACATACAGTTATACAGTAAATACACTCACAGTTGAATAAGAACAGTATTTACTAAGCATCATAAAAACCTTTGCATATCATCAATACATCATTACATAATATTGCATCACCCTGAATGCATACAATCCCACCAGCCCACATGTCCATCAGTGCATCACCCTTAGTCCTTTGAATAGCAAAGTGCTTGAGCCCTTATCCCTTGAGTGTCCACAAACAATAAGGTGAAGTAATGGATCGGGGGACTCGCAGTTTCCAGCGTGTCCCCGTCACCCCAGGTTCCACAGTGCCTAGTCCCTCCGCTCCCCTACATCCCCAATCTCTACCTTCCTCCCTCAGCCGTTCCTCCACGGCACGGTCCACACGCCCTGGCTCACACTCTGCGCACGCGAGCGGTCCCCTCACCCAGCGCGCGCTTTCACGATCGCGGGTTCCCTATCGTGGGTCACGCGATCGTCGGCATGCCTCTGTCATCCCTATCCGTTCCCTACCTGGTTCCTCCGTTCCTCCTTCCCCTCTGTCTCCTCTACCTTGCACCTCCTCCGCTGGTCTTCCCCCACGCTCTGGTGCACGTGCGGTGTGCGCGCATTGCAGGGTTACAGAGGGCACGTGCACCAGTTACTTGCCGCCCCCACGCTCTGGCTCTGCCCCCCGTCGGTTGCAAGCTATAACTCTTGATTACCTCCCTGTTTCCTCCCCTGTTCTCTCTGACCTATCCCTGCAAGTACCCACTCAAACCTCTGCTCCTCCCTGCATCCCTATTGGCCTTCCATCCCATATAACCCCACTCTGTCCTGTCAGTCCTTGCTCTGCATAGCTTTCCTGTAGCTCCTGTGTGTGCAGTGTCTATGCCAAGCTCCCTTGTCTGTTTCAGCCCTGGTTCCTGTCCCTGTCCCTGTTTGGATTCCTTTGGCTTGAACTTGAACTCTGCTTTGGACTTGACTACGCTGCTTTCTCCTACCCTTGAACCCTGGCTTTTGGACATCACTACGCTGCTCTCTCCAACCCCTGAACTCTGGCACTTGGACATTACCCTCCGACCTCTGGAACCCCGGTCTCAGCAAGTATTACACTAACCCTTACTCTCCAGGCCCGGCAACACTACTACCACACTCTGGGCATGCCCTCACTGCTGTGGGTGCGTGTTATACCCTTACCCACCTCAGTACTGGGGACTGGCCAGGTCTGCGGGCATACAGGTGTTACAGGTGAGTGCGAGTGTGAGTGCTAACAATAAGGATAGCGCTTCCCTGTGTTGGGGCCCGTTGGTGCACTTATACTACCTCCCTGGTTACTGTCCTAACCAGGATAATCCTTGGATGATAAGTAACTCTGCAACGTGATCCCACGGCGCGATGTGCTGCTCCCTGCAGGAATGGATACACAATCTGACTCCCCAGGAGAGGGATCTCCAGCTGGATGATCCTTTGTAAACAGTCTCTGCTATGGAGTCAGATCCTCTTTCAGCTACATGCTGTACTGACAGTCAGGCACTGTCCTGCAGCATCTCACTCTCTCCATGAGTATAGTGAAGGTGTCCCTGTCTTAAGGCAGTTCCCTATACCAAAACATACAGGACCCCTATAAGCTCATATTGAACCCCCAAAATAACCACAACATATATATATATATATATATATATGCGTATAAGTGTCAAAGAGGAGTGCTACTGAGCATGGCAATATATAGAGTTCCCAATACCATACAGTTACTTCTCTACAGTGTCTCAGGGGACTAACTAGGCCATGGGGGTATACCCCTGGCCTAGTGTCTGGAGCACTGCTCCGTGGACATTATCTGCACCTCCAGCGTCCTGGTCTTGACTCCTCACTTCCTGTCGCAGCAGGCAGTAGTCTTTCATCCCTTCAGAAGCAATCCAGCCATCCCATTGGCTATCGTGTGTCACCAGGCAGCGTCCTCCCTAAGCATCATGGTAGTTGTAGTCTCTCTACTGCACAATTAATATTGGGACCGCGTGCGCATAGGACACTGCGCATGCGCGAGCTCTAATGGCCGCCGCGACCTTGCCCCGCTCATGCGCAACCTTCCATGCTCTTCCAGGCCCTCGCCGCTTCTGCGCATGCGCTACTCTGCACTCGTGAGCACGCGCGCCCAACATGGCGGCACCCTGGGGCGAGAACCACCAGCAACTCCTTTGCCCTGCAAAAGCATACCGAGGGCAAGGAGGGGGGAAACGAAAGCGCGGGATCTCTGGCTACACATACATATACTCTATGTAATTCCATCCCTATATACCAATTGGGACCACATAGTATCTGCACACACTTTTAGTAATGCAACACTCTCTCACATTTCCACACCTACCCACACCATTGATATAAACTCTCACTCCACACCCACCTTTTGTAAAGCGCTGTATACACTGTGGGCTCTTCATTCATTTATATTTGCATACATAGTTACATAGTAGATGAGGTTGAAAAAAGACATAGGTCCATCAAGTTCAACCCATGCTAAATTTAGACAACAGATACTTTATGCTATATCTATACTTCTTATTGATCCTGAGGAAGGCAAACAAAAAACCCCATTAAGGGGAAAAATTAATTCCTTCCTGACTCCAAGAATTGGCAATCGGATTAATCCCTGGATCAACATCCTTCCCATGTATACTTATTTGGTATATCCCTGTATACCTTTCCCATCTAAAAAGATGTCCAACCTTTTTTTTGAACAAATCTACTGTATCTGCCATCACAGTCTCCATGGGTAATGAATTCCACATTTTAACTGCCCTTACTGTAAAGAACCCTTTCCTTTGTTGCTGGTGAAATTTCCTTTCCTCCAACCTTAAGGGATGGCCCGAGTCCTTTGTACTGCCCGTGGGATGAATAGTTCTTTTGAAAGCTCCTTGTATTGTCCCCGAATATATTTGTATATAGTTATCATATCTCCTCTCAGATGCCTCTTTTCTAATGTAAATAAATCTAATTTAGCTAGCCTCTCCTCATAAGTTAGAATGTCCATCCCCTTTATTAATTTGGTGGCTCTTCTCTGCACTCTCTCTAGTTCCATAATGTCCTTTCTTATGATTGGTGCCCAAAATTGTACTCCATATTCAAGGTGTGGTCTTACTAATGCTTTGTAAAGGGGCATAATTATGTTTACTTCCCTTCCATCCATTGCCCGTTTGATGCAAGATAAGATCTTGTTTGCCTCTGCAGCTACTGCATGACATTGGGCATTATTGCTAAGCCTGCTGTCTACAAGCACTCCTAAATCCTTCTCCATCAAGGATTCCCCCAATATATCTCCATTTAATTTGTAAGTCGCCTTTTTATTCTTACATCCCAAATGCATAACCTTATATTTATCTGTATTAAACCTCATCTGCCATTTACCTGCCCACGTTTCCAGTCTCTCCAAGTCCTTCTGAAGAGAAATTACATCCTGCTCTGATTCTATTACCTTACACAATTTAGTATCATCAGCAAAGATGGAGACTTTGCTCTCGATCCCAACCTCAAGGTCATTAATAAACAAGTTAAAAAGCAGGGGTCCCAGTACCGATCCCTGAGGTACTCCACTCATGACTTTAGCCCAACCTGAAAAAGTTCCATTTATGACAACCCTCTGTTGTCTGTCCTTTAACCAGTTTTCAATCCAGGTGCATATATTATTACTGAGTCAAATTTTCTTTATTTTGTACACCAACCTCTTGTGTGAAACCGTATCAAAAGCCTTTGCAAAATCTAAGTAGACCACATCAACTGCTTTACCCTGGACTAAATTCCTACTTACCTCCTCAAAGAAACAAATAAGGTTAGTTTGGCATGATCTATCCTTCATAAATCCATGCTGACTATTACTAATAATTTTGTTTTCCATTAGGTATTCCTGAATATTATCCTGTATTAAACCTTCAAGTAGTTTCCCTACTATTGAAGTCAGCCTTACAGGTCTGTAATTTCCCGGTTGTGATCTAGCTCTCTTTTTAAATATAGGCACCACATCTGCTTTACCCCAATCTTGTGGTACTGAGTCTGTGGAAATGGAGTTCTTGAATATTAAATATAATGGTTTTGCTATTACTGAGCTTAACTCCTTGAGAACTCTTGGATGTATGCCATCGGGGCCAGGTGCCTTATTTACTTTAATTTTTTCAAGTCGCTTATGAACTTATCCCTCAGTTAACCAATAGTTCATTAATATGGAGGTTGTGGCTTCATCCTGCGGCACTACTATTGAACTTGATTCTTCCCTTGTAAACACAGAGGCAAAGAATTTGTTTAATACCTCAGCTTTTTCCTTATCTCCATACATACATACATACACACACACACACACACACACACAACACACACTCTTACATCACTAACATTCAGGCACACAGACAGAAAACAAAACAGACAATAAACAAAAATAGTCCTTGGCGCACTATCTGGTATATAACCTGACAGAAAAATGAAGTCCAAAGTTCCTGGTGATAAGAGTGTTATGCCCAAGATCCAATGGCACTCTGAGTCCTTCGAGGTGGTTGAATCAGATCTGTAATGGTATAAAAAACAAGACAACCATTGCGTAGTGTTTCTGGTCAATTGCTTATTCCCCCACCGTTGCCAGCTACTTACCTAAAAATAGATTTAAAAAGGCCTCAAAAGGTATCTTTAACTTCTTTCCCAGCTGTCTGATCCCAGGTTAGTTGTCAGGCGAGAAGACCCCTCTTTTCGGATTGATGTCTCTCACCAACGCAACCCGGAATGCAAGGGAATATGAAGGAACCAATAGTATGATACCGTAACAATTTATTAAAAACTACAGAACTAAACAACAGTGCACTCACATGCCGATAATCCCTATGTGTAGGATACAACGTGCCATCCGCTTGCGTGAGAGAGTGTCGGGGCGATGCAGACGGAGGTGAGACCCAGCGTGACTCCCCGCTTTGTGGCCGCGACTCGGAGCGCCTCGTCTCCCTCAGATGACGTCACTGCTCAAGCGCCCCTCTTCCTCCACACATACGTGCACGCCGTATCAAGTCTACAGAAGCTCCACCCTACGCGTGTTTCGTGACTACTGACTTCACTTCTTCAGGGGTAATGGAGCAATGATGGTAATGCGTGCTATTTAAACACATTGAGGAATGTCCGCAGTGCTCCCATTGGATAATTGCCCAACTAGAAACTCCTGCTTAATGCATATCACTTGTAATCAATTCGGACTTGATGGACATGCATATTTACATACTGTAGATTACACATAACACAATAAAATCTGCATTTAACATATAACCGTTACAGCAAAAGACAAACAGTTAATGTGTATACACTTTAAAAGATTAAAAATTAAGTAGATAGTGATTGTGGGGGTTACTAAACCTTACACTGCAAGGAAAACTACCCGCTATTTAATCCGTTAGAGAACACAGAGGAAAAGAGTTGGAATCAGAGGATTAGTCAGCAAATATCTTTAGAATATAGAATTGACCTAGCCATCTTTTAGAAATGATGCCAGATCGAATTCTATATTGAGGCCTCTTGGGGTGAGGGTTTTCAGGGTATATATCCAGAAGCTTTCGCGTCTGGATATTAAATTCATCTTATCTCCCCCTCTCCAATTTTACTAATAATTTTGTTTTCCATTAGGTATTCCTGAATATTATCCTGTATTAAACCTTCAAGTAGTTTCCCTACTATTGAAGTCAGCCTTACAGGTCTGTAATTTCCCGATTGTGATCTAGCTCCCTTTATAAATATAGGCACCACATCTGCTTTACGCCAATCTTGTGGTACTGAGCCTGTGGAAATGGAGTCCTTGAATATTAAATATAATGGTTTTGCTATTACTGAGCTTATCTCCGTGAGAACTCTTGGATGTAGGCCATCGGGGCCAGGTGCCTTATTTACTTTAATTTTTTCAAGTCGCTTATGAACTTATCATAAATTGCAATACACAATTTGTAGTGTACTACATTTGGTGTAAATGTACAAAGGGTAACGTAGGTAGAACTATTAGGCCCTTCAAACAGCACATGATGGAACATGTCAGGTTTATTAAAAACAAAGATTTGAAACATCCGGTTTCAAAACACTTTGTAGAATGTCCACAGGGCGGTATCATAAATTTCAAAATCATGGCGGTTGAACATGTTGAGACGCCTGACGGGGGGAGATAGATTGAACACTCTTAATAAAAGAGAGATGTTTTGGATGTCCTCGTTGGATACGTTAGTCCCAGCCGGCATGAATGTCGACTTGGAACTCCAACATTTTTTACATTGATAGATTTTTAAAATTTAAAAATGTAACTGTCGTTTTTCTGACTCATACTTTATGGTAAATTATTATGAACCATGAAGTAACAATATGAATTATGAGATATAATATTTACTATGATTGGAATTTTTCCTGAGAGATATGAAGTTATTGTGGTGACTATCACCTTAGGTTATATCATTTATAATGGTCACTATTCCTCCATAAATGTGAATCATGTTTCTTCTCCAATTTAATTATTCTTTTTTCAATTATAACAATATATGTTAGAATTAAATATATTTTTTATATATATTTTTTTGTTTATGTGGAAGATATTTATAATTTATTTTTGATTAGGTTGGTTAATTTTCATGTCTGTTTATTGTGTTTTTCTGTTTTTCTGTTTTTATTATATTGTGAGGATTATGCTACAGCATTGTTGTGGTTTTAATGTTTTCAAGTCACTTTAATTATAAGTGGTTTTTAGTTATTTACAGTCTATTAGTGACAGTGCTTGGGTATATGCTTTGTAGCTTTATTGCTTTCTTGTAATAATTTTTCAAATTTCTAATGCATGTATATTTTATCTCTTGCACAGTTCACTTATTCTGTATGTGTTTTGTAAAATACCAAGTTCCTGACTTCTCCATGTAGTTTCGTTCTATCATTCCAGCAGCTAATGGGTTCATTTTTACCAAAGGCCTCAAGTGAGAGAATAGTTGTGAGGGCTAGAATTGGCTTTCCGGCCGATACGTCATCAGAGAGACAAGCTTTGGTCTTTCTGGGCGGCATTTTCCTTTAAGATCTAGCTGACATACGGAGTAATGGTATGGGGCGTCCGTGAAAAGGGGCGTGATGACTCTCATTGGATGAGAGCGCCGATATGTCATGGATGAAGGTAGGAACTGTGGGTATTTAGGTTAGTCGATTGGTTTGTGTACTATACTCTTTGATAAAGCATGGGAGACCACGCGGAACGCGTAAGAGGGCTTTTTTGCGGTTTCTTCATGTGCCAATAAATTTTTGTACTTAGATTTTATTGCAATATTTTGTCAATCGTTCTTTCCAAGGCAGTTGCACCGCCATCCACGACTTCCTGTACTTTATTCATTGTAACACCGCCGGAAGAGATCAGTGTATCCTGAAAGCTCGCACAAATACAAGCAGTTCGTTAGCCACAGAACGGTATTGTCTATTCATTTTTAATTATTAAAGCTCGGCTAACATGGTACAGATACATATATATATACCACTAGACACCCCTGTTCTTCTCCTTTGGGATTTCAACTGCTATATTGATAACCTCTTTTTTTGCCTTCACCAATGGATTGCAGCCAGCACCTACAAGGATGGACACTACCTGGACCTGGTTTTCACTAAAAACGTTAACGTTCAGCAGTTAAGCTCCACTATTTCATGAATTAAATCAGCCAAAATAATGTCACTAATACATTACAGATACCATGATGAGTTTTTGCGCCATTATGTACCTGCTACTGCATTTATCGCTGCGATACTGCTTTTGGTGACAGTCATTGTTTTTGCATACAATTAGCTTAGTGGATACCTGTTAAACTCAATAAAAAATTATGTCTGTGAGCAAAATAGGTAATTCCACGTATTTTGCCGCGATTTAACTGAGCTTAGTTCATCTGCCACAAAGTCCCAGATTCCCGATGCTCCGTTAGCCTATTTATCATAACCCTAACCTAAATTATCGTTATGATAAGCCTGACACCTATCCATTAAAGAGAATAACGTATCCTAGAGTTACTCACTTAAATAGCGTCTCAATTAATTTCTACAGGCGTTAGGCTTACTAATATGCAAATATGATGCGAATTAACCATTAGCCCATCATCGCATATACACTAAACTCTGTTAATGTTAGCGCAGGGCAATAATGCTACGATAAATAGGTCACACCAAATCTTCCTGTTATTCACAGCTTATCATAACGGTATTTCGAATTAGATAACATATTGCCTATGAAGAATGATCAATTTTACACTGTTAGTCTAATATATCCTTAGATATGGGATGCACCTGCTCACAGGTGAATGTTTGCAGTACTTAACATAGCCTAAAGAATAGTTTAATTACTTAAAACAAAATATATCATCATGTTTCTTGTTACGCTCATTCACCAGCTGTGGATGCCTTGGCCTAATAAGCTTTAGGTGTTCAATATTTAACCCATTCTTAGCAGCATTGGCTAGCAAGCCATGCCCATACCATGTTACATGGATTAAGAATAGCTAAGAATGAGTAAATATATACATCAGTCTTCAGTGCCCCATGCCTTAGCCTAACTCAAACAAATAAATTGTATTGCACTGACGCAAACTTTCCTATGTGTTGTGTATTTATTTGAATTTTAGCGTGTGCATGGGCATTACATTTAGGAAGCACACACTTGTTACACAGTTAGAATGCATGTGAGCTAACTGAAACGCACATTAGATTTTTTCCCAATGTCATTGTCTTAGTTATCGTATCTCTGCACTATTAAAGCTGCAGTTCAGTCTCTTTTTTTAATTAATTTTTTTACTTCAATAGTTTTATGTGTGCAATCTCTAATTACCTAAAGAACTGTATAGCTGCCAGTCAATTCGTTCTCCATGTATTGATAGGTCGAAATTTGGTGACATAATTAGTGAAGGGATCTGTTTATATTCTGCTTGTCTGTCAGTGGAAGCTCATGAATATTCATGAGCAATCCTGCACTGACATGTGCTAGAGGGAGGGCAGGGCTGACAAAGGGGTGTGCCAGGGCTTGTGACAGGACATGAAGGGGCAGTGCCTTAGTAAATGCTTGTTAAAATAGAATACAAGAAAATTGGTCTTTCAAAGTTGTTTTTTTAAAAACAGAAAATGCTAAAAGTATTTTTTCTTACTACAGAACTGATTTATTAAAAAAAACACTCATGCAGGATATTGACTGAACTGCAGTTTTAATGTACTCGCTACTGCATATATCACTTTGATAGTGCTTTGGTGATGGACGTTATTTTTACATATCCCTTAGCATAGTTGATACTCATTAAACTCAGGGAAATTCTATTTAGGAAACGTCACAATATTTGCCCTGATTTAACGGAGCCTAGTGCATCTGAGCCAAAGCAAGAGTATATATATATTATATATCCCTACTTCATTCTCACGTCATTCTTGCTTATGCATATTTATTTTCCCCCACTGTAGCTTCATCTCCCACAAGCACTTTTCTGTTATCTTCCTTCCTAGTGTACGGGCTCGGTGGTCTTGTATAGTAATGTCTGTTAGCATGCTTTTTTTTAGTCACGTAATTGTGTCAATTTAGTAATAAACTTGCATGTTACATGCAGTTGTGTTTACCTATTCCGTGATAAGATATTTTGCTTATCTTCTTCACACTAACCATGTTCTGCATTAAAACATTAACCCATCCCTTTGCTGATTCATGATTGCACAATCTCAGAACATTACTCACTCTCTCGCTCTCTTGCATTCCATCTTACAGTCCGAAATCCAACACTGTATATATGTTTTTATTTCTGTTGTTTTTAAACTTCCTGTGTTCTTTAAAGTCTTTAATATTTATTTTTGTTCAACCCTCTATTATGTCAGCCACTGTGTAACCCATCCCTTCACCGTCCTTTGTACCTCATCCCTCCCTTTATCCACAAAATATTTTTGTGATTTTATTGTAAATCAATCTTAGTGTACTTTCTATTCTCTTTAACTCCATGTATAATTAAATAGTAGATGAGTTTGAAGAAAGATATCTGTCAAACAAGTTCAAGGTATGTTCAATTTACACGACAGATACTCATCCTACAGTATATTTGTATTTACAGCATATTGATCCAGGGTAACAAAACAAAAACCCCAGTGACTAAATATCCAATGCTGTCTCAACGGGAAAAATAATGTCCTTCCTAACTCCAAGAATTGGCAATCATATTACTCCCTGGATCAACATCCTTCCCAGGTTTACTTATTTGGTATATCCCTGTATTCCTTTCCTTTCTAAAAAGATGTCCAACCTTTCCTTAAAGAAAATAACAATAAAGGAAAGGTTGACAACAAGGTTGTGAATTGATTGCATTATGCTCTTATAGTGTATGCTATCAAATATATGTTTGATAGCACAGCACAAAATACGCACAGAGCTTCACAGAATTCAAAGGGTTAAACTGCAAGTCATTATACACATCATTGCTAAAGTAGTAGCATTGGTCTTTCTCAAACAATAAAAGTTTGCAAATGCATGGTCAAAAATCTAAAAAAACACACAAACCTCAATTAAATAAACATTATTGGGTCTATGTATCAAAGCATAAGCGGAGCAGTTCTGGGGCAAAAAAAACCCTGCATCAGATGTACTGTATTAATGTACTGTGACTTTCAATGTGACTTTAAAATACTGTACAGTATGATGCAGTTATTTTGCTCCAACATTGCTCCACCTTTACCTAGATATGTCCCCATATATTTAATGATTTTACTTACTATATTTGAGATGGTTGATAAAGAAATGTCAACACAAAGGGGAAAACCCATAACTGTATTCCAACTGTTTTATAGTTTGTGAATTACCCATAATTCATATTTTTACAATTAATGTTCAGCATTTAAAAAAAAAATTCAAGTTAAATGCTCTTATTCAAAAAAGCCCATTCAATTATAATGTCTCCCTATATATAGACAGCAAAGACTGAACATGCACAGCTGCAAACTAGACACCTGCACCAAGACACATCATGCTATGTACAGTACACGTGCCATTGTGCATGCTCATCAACACACACCTGCCTTAATCCAAATGAACAATAACAATGCCTTTGATATAAGTGCTTTCGGGTCAATATATCAATTTTTTTAAATGTAATTAATGCAATTATGGGCCAAGTCAAGGAAAACAACCGGTAGAGGACAGAAGGATGGGTGTTCCATCCCCTGTATGATTTTTCTTTGCCTATGTCTGCAGTTCCCCTAGCCCTAGTTGTTACTTTGTAACTCCTACCCTGTCTCAGCCTGATGTCTAGCAACTCCTTCATGTGGTCTCTGATTTGGTATGATGCAGGACCCCTGGCTCTTGGTTTCATCTGCTCTATTTCCAGCATGTCAGGTCATAGTCCCTTCCTTTTCAAGCCAGCAGCCATTGTGAGTAGTCATCCCTCACTGATTCCTCAGAAAAAGCATTGTCTTTTTACCTTAACCTTATTTTACTACCACCAAGATCCCCTTTTTTTGTTATCTGTTGTACTCCAATAAAGTTTACAGAAGCTAAAAGAAGGACTCTGAGTGCTGGAAGGGGGTGAATTTAGCTGCCTGTCTCTACTCACTAAGCCACAGTGAGCCTGGGCCAGAACAATGGGCATATAATTATATGAGCAATATCATTTTTAATTCAGGGGTTATTTTTTAAACTGTAAAGCTAGTAGAATACTGTCAAAAACATCAGATTTCTCTATTCCCTCGTCAGCAAATCCAAAAATTCCTTGTCGCTGCCCAATAAAAAAAACAAAACAGAATTATTGTTCTCAGGCTCGTCTCTGGCTGAAATTGATAACCGTTTACTAATACGTAATGGCAGAACCTTATCTTATACCTATCAAGAGTAACACACCTATAATGCTGTATATAAATGCTGTATATAAATGGCAGACATGCAATACATATATCTGTGGCTCGGCCACTCTCCTATAGAGTAATGTCACTTTCCCACCACCGCGTGCACCCCACACCGTGTCCAATATATATATGCCCAGCCCCTTGGTCACTCAACCCAGTGTCCCCAAAGAGTCCTCCCCCAAGGCGGGATCAGTGCCTGATGGTACCGGTGTTGGTGCACTTATTAAATACCTTCCGGCTACTCCTGCAGCCGGCAACAGACTTCAAAAAGGATCCGCCGATCCAGCGCAGTCTCTCACGAGTTGAGGATGTCCAGCAGCTTGAGCCCAAACCACTGGTCACACACACCGCAGCTCCGCGACACTGTGTCCCTATCTGAAACTACAGTAAGGGAATAGATGTCTATCTCTATAGGGCGTTCCCTGCAGCACCACAGGCTTATGGCGACTCAGGGTATACACTTGGGCCTGAGGTGAAATCTGGCTTACGCAGGTGGGTCACTGACCCCCTGCACCACACACAACCTCTCCCCTTGCTCCTCCGGTGCCCTCTGGCTAGCGTGGTCTCTCCCCCACGCTTTCCTTTCCTGCCTGTCAGCAATCCTGCACTCCTACTGGTTCCCTGGTGTCAGGTGGCTCGGCTGAGGCTCATGGGACTTGTAGTTAACTGCAGAGCCTCCTGGTGATTGGCCAGCCGTTGGCGCGTTTGCACTGCGCATGCGTGAACCCTCTCCGCTCCTAGCAGTCGCTCCTGACTATTGCACAATGTCAACCAACATGGTGGCGCCCTGTACTACCGGGCCGCCGCGGAACCTCCGAACGCTCCATGCAGCGAAGGTGAGAGGGAAACCAGGACACCCCTAATCAGTATTTGATTATCATGAAGATACACATTCTTCAGAGATGTTAAACTAGTGCAATCAGTGAGGTAATACCACACTGTGTTATAGTACTCAGTATTTTATTATCAAATGAATACACAGTGGGTATCTTCAAGGGTGTTATAGAGTGTCACAAAGGTTTTATACTGTAGAATCAGTTGCAACAAAGTAGTTTCAGTAGTGTCCCACTGCTTGTGTGAATAATCCAGTAGAGTAGTAGCTAGTTTAGCCACATAAGTCACTGTGTGAAAATTTTGACATCAATGATTTTGCTTGTTTGTGGGCGATGTTACATTTATTGACCTAAAATCTGTCTACTTTCAACCCACCAACAGAAACATGTGCCAATGTAGAAGTGTTCTCACAAATGGTGATCAATGATATTAATCGATTACCACGTTCAGGGTAACAATATGAGCAGAAGTGAAGGATCTGCTCTCAAAGAACTTATGGAGGCTGAAGACATAATCATAAAACCATCAGATAACGGAGGAAACATTGTCATCCTGAATGACACACCTACTGTCATCCTGGGAGACTTGAACATATCTATTGACAATTCAAATGTTATGTCAGCTGCCCATCTTATCTCTTCAACCTCCTTCTATGGTCTCTTCCAGTAGACCACCTCTCATTAGACACTGCCTTGACCTGTTCTCTCCCACTTCTGCTCCCTCGCTAACTCCTTCCTGCCATTTAATCATCACCTCCTAAACTACAGCCTCACTCTACCCAATGCACTTACAGAACCCTACATGTTCTAGACCCTCTCAAAGTTTCTACATTTTTACAACAACTCCTCTTTACCATACCCTTTCCTGCCCTGAGCTAGCAACCTCTCTATACGACAGAACACATTTATAAGCCTTAGCTAGAACGTTACTGGAGCAAATCTAAAGCAGATTTCCTCCACTGTAAATTCATATGCTCGTCCTATAATACTGCTCTTCCGTTTGCCAAGCGAACCTACCTTTCTTCACTCATACAAACTCTGTCCTGTAACCCTTAATGCCTATTTACAAACTTTAACGCCCTTCTCTGCCCAGGGAGGAGTGGCTCAGTGAGTAAAGACACTGACTGGCACTGTGTTTGGAGCAGGGGAACTTGGTTCAATTCCCAGTGTCAGCTCCTTGTGACCTTGGGCAAGTCACTTTATGTCCCTGTGCCTCAGGCACCAAAAAACATAGATTGAAAGCTCCATGGGGCAGGGATGGTGCTGCAAAATGTCTCTGTAAAGCGCTATGTGAAACTAGCAGTGCTATACAAGAACAAACTATTATTATTTTTTTATTATTATTATTATTATTATTAACTACACCCCTTCTACCCTCACAGCCCGAGACATCACCACCTACTTCACAGACAAGATTAAGTCAATGACATGACATCTCTTCATGTCAAGCTCCACAAGCATAACCTACCACCCCTCGCACACATAAATCCGCTGTCACCTTATTTTCCCATGTGACTGAGGATCAGGTGCCTGCACTCCTCTCACCATCTCGCCCTACAACCTGCTCCCTATGCTACACCACTATTCAAATCCCTACACCAGCTTCCCATATTCTCTAAAATAAATTTAAAACCCTAGCTCTGAATTACAAAGCTCTCAATGATGCTGCCCTCCCTTACATCTCAGCACTCATCCCAAATATGTCCCTAAACGCCCAATACATTCTGCCCATGACACCCGCCTTTTCTCTTGCCTTATTATCTCCTCTCACTCCCGCCTACAAGACTTCTTCCGTGTTGCCCCCTCTCTCTGAAATTCAAAATTCCACGTACCATGAGACTCCCCCCTTTGATAAAGTGCCAGCTACGGTGGGAAACACGTCAGAGATTCCTTTTTTTACCTTTGTCAGCTTGATGCTACATTAAATTCATTTTCTATTCTTTGGATCCAGTTGCTTCCAATTATCTCATCTATCGCTGTACTTCTATTTTTTTCATTTTCTACCTTCTTTGCTTGGAGGGATGAGCAAACTGTTACCCACAATCAGTGGGATAGCTAGACCTGGGCGGGCCCACGGACAAAAAAACTAAAATTCAGGTCCCCATTAATATTAATACTGACTGAAAATAAAATGTCTCCCTCCCCCATCCTCTCCCTTCAGCTGCCCTGCACCAGCTCTCCCACCTCATCATCATTAGCTCACCCTCACCAGCTCCCCCTCATCATCAGCTCCCCCCCACCAGCTCTCCCCCCTCATCATCGTCAGCTCCCCCTCACCAGCTCTCCCCCCTCATCATCGTCAGCTCCCCCTCACCAGCTCTCCCCCTAATCATCATCAGCTCCCCCTCAACAGCTCTCCCCCCTAATCATCATCAGCTCCCCCCCTTCATCATCAGCTCCCCTTCACCAGCTCTCACCCCTCATCATCACCAGCTCCCCCTCATCAGCTCTCCCCCTCCTCATCATCACCAACTCCCCCTCATCAGCTCTCCCCCCTCATCATCGTCAGCTCCCCCTCACCAGCTCTCCCCCCTAATCATCGTCAGCTCCCCCTCACCAGCTCTCCCCCCTAATAATCATCAGCTCCCCCCACCAGCTCTCCCCCCTCATCATCGTCAGCTCCCCCTCACCAGCTCTCCCCCCTCATCATCGTCAGCTCCCCCTCAACAGCTCTCCTTTATCATCAGCTCCCCCCCCTCATCATCAGCTCCCCTTCACCAGCTCTCACCCCTCATCATCACCAGCTCCCCCTCATCAGCTGTCCCCCTCCCCCTCATCAGCTCTCCCCCCTCATCATCGTCAGCTCCCCCTCATCAGCTCTCCCCCTCCTCATCATCACCAGCTCCCCCTCACCAGATCTCCCCCTCATCATCACCAGCTCCCCCTCATCAGCTCTCCCCCTCCTCATCATCACCAGCTCCCCCTCATCAGCTCTCCCCCTCCTCATCATCATCAGCTTTGCCTCATCAGCTCTCCACTCATCATCAGCTCCCCCTCATCCTCATCCTCATCAGCTCCCCCTCACCAGCTCTCCCCCCTCATCGTCAGCTCCCCATCACCAGCTCTTCGCCCTCATCATTTTTGCAGTTCCAGTTTTGTACCAAACTGTATCTGGCAAGCAATACATTTTACTGAATACTATTTTTACACAAATTTCATACCTTGAGGTAACAAAATGCCAAACCGATGATATCGCAGTGACCCAATCGAAGCTACCTGAATAGGCCAACTAGAGTCCAATGACCAGATGTCCACTTTCTTATCCTGGATGAAAGACATCGGGGCATATTCACTAAACTTTGATAAGTTATTTAATGCTTATTAAGTGCACTTTTCAAGCGAATTTGCATGTGTAGCTATTCACAAAGCTTCGATAACATGGCAAAATGGCTTGAAAGCAGCTTTTTAATGAGCGTTAGCACTCTTGCTATTACAAGCTGTGCGGTAGCTCAAAAAATGGCCAAACTCGCATTTTTTGTCAGCAACTGTTATTCACAAAGCTCCAGTGTAAAACGGGGGTTAAAAACGCAAAAATAATTCTCGCTACCTAAAGGATGGTGAGATTGGAATTGCAATTTTCATCAGACTGAGTTTATTTTATTTTTAATAAACACGATTGAATACGGGTGTCTCCAGAGCTGACCCACATTCATTTCAGCACCGGAGAACCCCGGTTTCAAGTATGGTAATAAAAATAAAATTACAGCCCAGCTTCATTACATTAGTGGCTAACCGCTAAGGTAATGAAGTGGTTAAATAGCAGGAACTGCTTTGTTGGTGGTAGAGAGGGTGGGTGAAGCTTGTAGTTGCCCAAGGGTGGGTGGATAGGCTTTCCAGGAGGGTTGCGGGAGGAGTTAACACCTTCATTACCTTACCGGTTACTACCGCTAAGGTAATGAAGGGGTTAAACCCTTCCGTCAGGCCTAACCACCCACCCCGGGGCAACTACCCCTTTCACTCACCCCCTCTAATACCAACACCATCACGTAGGAATTGGGCAATAGTGCTATTGCCAAATATGGCACATAGTGCTTTTGTCCATTAAAATATATACAATAAAGTGCAATCAAATTAAAATACAATACAAATTACAATACTATTAAAACAAAATACGCTACCCATTTAATCCATTGATTATAACTGTGATAATCTATGCCCTTAACATGGCATTGTAACAGTGACCTATGCCTGTTTAAATAAAGCCGCATCAGAGCTCTGAGAATCCAGCAGAGAGATAGTTAATAGCAGCCACTCAATTAACTAGTCTCCACCTGGACTAATGAGAGCTCTGTAAAAAGCCTCATGTGAGATACAGGAAAGAGATTCCTTAGCTCACATTTGGGCTAACAGAAGGAGAGCAGAGAAGCCTGAACACAGACACTGTCTTGAGCACAAAGGATTTGCTGAGGTCAAGACACCCAGAGACCTATATTTCCTGGAGACAGAGGACCCATGAACCTACCAGAGACTGACATGGAGGGCTACCTGCTTAAGGTACTTCCTGAGACTTTGGGGTGATATGCTTGTATTGGGAATATCCCTCCAGTCCTGCAGATAGGGTCTGGGGAAGTAAGTTAGCCCTTACAAAGGGATAGGGGTTTGTTATTTTGTTGGTTTTGTATGTTTTGCCTGGATAAAGGAACAGGCTCAATAAAGCCAAGATATAATTTCACCCAAATCGGTATCCATTATCTGCATCTCTGCACACATCTCTTACAGGCATGTATTGCTACATTGGCAACCAATGGGAAACCTACTATTACCCCCTCTACCAGTAATAACCCCCTCCCGCCCCCTAACACACACAGTAATGAGAAAAAGCCCTGTTATCCAGATCTGGACAATAGCGCATTTGCCCATTAAAAATAAACCAATAGCCACCAACTCTATAGTAAATAAAAGTTGGACTTACCCCTGTCAGGTTGAAGGCCATCCTTGTGTTCATCCTCATCCTCTGTCTCTTCCATATCACCAACATTAAAATAAAAAAATAGCTACTTGGCAGTAACCCCTTAATTACCTTACCAGGTAGTAGTAATCACTATGGTAATTAAGGGGTATACTCCCCCACTACTCACCTGGGAGGCCTAACCACCCTCCCTTGGACCACTACCCCATCCTTGACCCCCTTTACCCCACCACTACACACAGAAATCGGAAAAGGCACTAGTAGCCAAATATTAGTGCTACTGGCGCTTTTCCCATTTGTGTTGAAAAAAGAAAAGAAATTCACAAAATGAATTTGATATTTCAATACATTAAAATAAACAGTAGGCAATAAACCCATTGATTGTCACTGTGGTTGTCAACGGGGGCACAGATAATCACATTGGCAATGAATGGGCATCCAAAAAAATACACAATTAAATAAAATACAAGTGTTTCTTACCCTTGCCGGGATGACGGCTGATGGTACCTTTTTAGTAGCAGCAAGAAGACCTCTGTGCCTCAGCATTAGATAGCGGATTCTACCTCTAAAAACAATCTCTCTTCTCTGCCCGTTGAGGGCACATTTCTGTTTTATAGAAAGCTGGATGAAATAATAGTCAAAGTGTCAGGAGGAAAGTGTTCCTTCCCCAGGAGAGAAAACATAGGAGATACTTTAGTCCCCAGCAAGACAGAATGCCTTACAGAGAAGCTAAGGCTTTGTCTCCGCTGGCGCTGAGATCTCTCCAAGCATAAGCGCCGGGTGTCTTTTAAATTTTCGCAAGCGCTCGTGGGGGGGTAGGCAGGGGGGACGCTGCAGGGGAAGCAGAGCGTGCTAGAAAGTTGAAATAATTTGTTTACTTAAGCGCCGAGCGCCAGTGAGTGTGTGTGCCCGCGCATACTCGCGCGCTCATCATATGAGCATCACGTGAGCAGGGACTTGTGTATATATATATATATATATATATATATATATATATATATATATATATATATATATATATATATATAACATACACAAAAGTGAATACCGCATCAACAGCCAAAAAATAAATGCAATGTCTAAACCTATTTTAACAGAAAATAACTGAAAATGGCAGAAAAATTATCTGCTACAGTAGGTGGTGCTAGAGGAATGAAATAGATATAAGAACACAGAAAAAGAAAAAGAAACCTCTAAAAAGCACTCAGACAAATAATGCAGAAAATAATAATAGTAATTTATTAAATCAAAATAAGATGGAAAACAAAAAACAGCTGACTGAAACCCTGCCTGACTAAACAAGATAAATTAACATAGGACAATGAAAAAAAAATTGTAAATAACCCCCTTTTTCTTTCTGTTTTTATATATTCCACATCCCTTAGCACCGCCAGTAGTGTAGATATTGCACACTTTACCTTACTGGTTTTAGCACTTCTCATCTATGGTCTGTTGCAGGCATTTTTCGTGTTTCATATATATATATATATATATATATATATATATATTGTGACAAACACCCCTCTTTTGTAGCGCTGACATCTGTCTGGGATCTTCCCGACACAGTCTTCTAGGGTTAATTATACGAATAACCGGATTATACAAAGCATTATGTTGTTTAACTTAGGCTTCTACCTGCTTTATTTTCATCCCAGTAAGGGACTGCAGCTTTAACATGTGTAGGCAAGAGGTACTCAGATATTAACCTTCATCACTGTTATAATATTTCACACACTGTCATTTTGAGAAACAAAAATAAATCATATAAAGAAATCCTATCCCATTCAGGGATCTAACTACACAGCAGAATCAGCCTCTCTAACTGCTGCTGGGCCAACTAACCTGGTTTCCCAGCTTAAAACAATGCCCTCTCATTTAGGGTCACTAGATACAGCATACAGTCTTTTAGATACAGCAATAAACATTTGTTTATCTTATCTGTTAGTGGTGGGAACTCGGTCCCAAGTGTCCAGGCAAATCTTCTGGTACTGCGATACTTGAAGGGGGCGTCCTCCCCGAACTGGATGCAGGGGAGCAGCGATACCCCCAGCTTCCAGGCTCTAAGAAGAGAGACTGAAAAGCAACCCTCTCTGCTCTAAATACCTGTTCTAGTGATTAGGAGAGCAGGTGAGGGAGAACTAGACCCATTGTAATCTGTGGTCTGGACTTTCCATCCACCAGCCTGAGTAAATGTAAAGCTGTGGAATGGATAATTTTTAACTATTCCTGCACTTTCTGACCTAAAACGGGGCAGAAAGCTGCCTAACATCTTTGGACTATGTCACATATCCCCCTCCCCAGCTCACACCTACTGGGGTGAGTGGCCATGGACCTCACTGGGGTGAGCGTCCTACCTGAAATACTTGAGCTAACTCCCCAGTACAATATTAAGCATTCACATGACACGAATATGAACTTTTTTTTTTTTTTTTACGGCAATTATGTACAGTAGGTTTTTGTCATAAGAGACTATACTTGGCAAACATATTTTGTTGCCCTCTATTAGGGAACTATTTTCAAAAATATATTTCTAGCAACAAATTCCTATAACCCAGGATATGATAAATATACTCACAAAACCGGACAGTTTCTATAACCTCCCTGGGTTTTTTCTTTTCTACTCTAGAAAATGAACCTCATTATATATTTACCAAACCAAAAGGGCCGTCAACCCTGTATAGTAATTTGTATTTTAGCTACATTTTCAATGAAGAGAAAAAATACAACATTGCAATATTTACAAAAATGCTTTTCTAGAGACATAGTATAGCATATACTGTAGTAGTGAATTATGTTGCAAGGGTAAACTGTCTGTGACATAGTCCGCACGTGTAACCCAATTGGTTAGTTCCACTACGTTTTTTTTTTGTTTTTTTTCTTGACTTCCAGTCCATTATATCCTCAGAGTTCATTTTAACGCTTTCTGTCTCTTGCACATGGTCGGACTGTCTCTTTAGCTTCTGACGGAACTCTGGGGCCGGATAGTCTTTGTCTTTATATTGTGGCCCAGAGTGGCGAGATCTGGAAAAATTAAAGGCCAGCGTTTACCTTCATCGCTTTTGCTTTGCAACCTTTGAACCTTTATGGTACTTCTTACTGCAATGTATTTTCTCACGGCTATCTTCACTCTCAGAGATTTGGGTTTTTCCCTTTGGGGCAATTATATGGTACTTAGAAGATGAAGCACTAATTACCTGGAGCACCTTCACCTTGATGGGGCCCCCACTAACTCCAGCTGTACCCTGTGGCATTTTTCCTTTGCAGTCGGCAGGCATGTAGTCTTGGGCCTCTCTTTCCTGCGGCCTACATTTATTCAGGCGGATGTACCGCTGGATAACCAGTGATGCATTTCTCAGGGTTTGATAGCGAATCTTGTTCTGTGTCATCCTAGTCAGAGACTGAATTTTTATAGTTGCTCATTTCATAAGGAGGAACCTGTTTCGTACCATGCGGGCACGGTAGAATGATTGAAGAACACAGGCTGCTTTATTCCGGTGATTAAACTGACAAATTTTCATCCCTCTGTAGGCAGCCTGTAGGATGATAGTTGCGGGGCGTTTACGTCGATAATTTTCTCTTTCCCTTCTTCCTTGGACAAGAGCTTTGCAGTGCTTCTGAATTATTCTAATGCTTTTCTCCCTTTTCAATATGTTAAGTTCCTCCGCGAGAGAATTCTGTTTTGTGCGTACATCTCACAATTCTGTTCTCAGAGCCTCCATCTCTTCCTGGTGCTGGCTCTGAGTATGCATCAACGCATTCTGTAGTGCTTCCTGCACTTCTAACTTTTCCTGAGTCAACTGTTTCTTCATTTTTCTGCTTGGTCAGTCAAATCTGAATTTTTAATTTTCAGACTCATTTTCTTGCTTTACAGTCTCTAAATCACTCAGGGCAATCTCATGGGTTTCCTTCAACATTCCTAGCTCTATGTTCAGACCGTGGCCCTCCAGGCGTGAGTGTTGCACCTCTGTGCTGAGCACGTGAACCTCTTGTAGAGCCTTCCCATATTTCTGTTTTAGGATAGCAATCAAGTTGTCAGACTTAATCTGTTTTTCATCCATGGTGGCAATTACGGTGTTGGCCTTTTCCAAACTAGTCGTCACCTCTTCCAACTCACTCCGTAAGAGACACTCTGTTTTCTTCAAAGCCTCGTGCTCTTGTAAAGCTGGGAGTATACACCTCTGTAATTCGGCGTTCACTTCTCGCTCCTTCATCAATCCCTGCCACAGGGCTTCATAATCATGGCGGGCAGCTTGGAGTGCGGAAATTAAAGCCACTTTATCCTGGATCAAGTATTCAGTATCCCTTTGCTCCTCCATTTCCTTTGCCACCACTCCCATGACAATTTTGCCCGTCACTCTGGTCTGCAGCACATCTCGGCGCCTTTCTGACGCATGTCCTGACAGCGCAGGTTCAAGTGGCTCGGTCACTTCCCATGTGACTTGAGGAACACTTTTTTTTTTCTTCTTGCTTTATTAGCTCCAGAGATATCAGTGGTACTGGGCACACACTCACTGATATCAGCTTCCACATCTTGCTTGCACTCACAGGGCGTTGCTTGCTTTTGCAGCTGTTTGTCTTTGAAAATTTGGGGGCACACATCT
Organism: Ascaphus truei; assembly: GCF_040206685.1. Taxonomy (NCBI): domain Eukaryota; kingdom Metazoa; phylum Chordata; class Amphibia; order Anura; family Ascaphidae; genus Ascaphus; species Ascaphus truei. The sequence continues at coordinate 312,752,276 of NC_134483.1, read as the reverse complement.
TCCATGTGACCTACTCATGACAGGCCCAGCATACTAAATTCATCCGTGGGTACGGCTCTCTTCCAGGGGCCACATATGAGTCGTCATCATCATCATCATGTGGCCTGAAGGGACACTGTTTTTCATGGTTATGTACATTACAAAACAAACATTTCACGTCGGCCATTTTAGAAACCCGGCAGGGACAACTTGCTAGCTGCAATTCTCACTTTCTTCAGAAAACCCAATTTTTTTTTTTTTTTGTGTTCAGGGTGCTATTGCATCCACACTTCGCACATTCTCTGTGTATGCTGGAAGTACAACTGGTTATACACAGTTGGACAGACTTCACTCATAGCATCTGTACTTTTACTTCGGCTGGGCGGCCATTTTAAACCCCCGCATTTATTTGCAAACCCACAGACCTTTTAGTGTCTGCCCGCATTCTCCACCATATGTGACAAACGCCCCTCTTTTGTAGCGCTGACGTCTGTCTGGGATCTTCCCGACACAGTCTTCTAGGGGTAATTATACGAATAACCGGATTATACAAAGCATTATGTTGTTTAACTTAGGCTTCTGCCTGCTTTATTTTCATCCCAGTAAGGGACTGCAGCTTTAACAGGTGTAGGCAAGAGGCACTCAGATATTAACCTTCATCACTGTTATAATATTTCACACACTGTCATTTTGAGAAACAAAAATAAATCATATAAAGAAATCCTATCCCATTCAGGGATCTAACTACACAGCAGAATCAGCCTCTCTAACTGCTGCTGGGCCAACTAACCTGGTTTCCCAGCTTAAAACGATGCCATCTCATTCAAGGTCACTAGATACAGCATACAGTCTTTTAGATACAGCAATAAACATTTGTTTATCTTATCTGTTCGTGGTGGGAACTCGGTCCCAAGTGTCCAGGCAAATCTTCTGGTACTGCGATACTTGAAGGGGGCGTCCTCCCTGAACTGGATGCAGGGGAGCAGCGATACCCCCAGCCTCCAAGAAAAGAGACTGAAAAGCAACCCTCTCTGCTCTAAATACCTCTTCTAGTGATTAGGAGAGCAGGTGATGGAGAAATAGACACATTGTAATCTGTGGTCTGGACTTTCCATCCACCAGCCTGAGTAAATGTGAAGCTGTGGAATGGATCATTTTGCACTATTCCTGCACTTTCTGACCTAAAACGGCCTAACATCTTTGGACTATGTCACAATACATATATATAAATATATATATATATATATATATATATATATATATATATATATATATATATATAAAGACAACACAAAAATTAAGTAGCGCTAAAGAGGATGTGAAATAACCCTAATAAATGATAAATTATGACATATTTAAAATATTAAAATAAATTAAAATTACCACAATTTAACCTAATAATATCTACAAACCATAACGTGATAGTGAAAAAAAAGGAAAATCCAAATTGAATGTTCCACTCAAACAAAAAATCTGACCTAAAACGGGGCAGAAAGCTGCCTCAAATCTTTGGACTATGTCACAATACATACATATATATATAATATATATATATATATATATGCAAGTCACCTCGCCAAGCGCCGCCCGCTCAGCGAGCTCAGCGCTAGTGGGGACGCAGCCCAAGGCTGAGTCCCTGCTGGAGGCTGCTGCACGCATGCCTGGCGTCCTGGTGGCATGTGCACAGCTTAAAACCGCGATCTGCGGGCTATAGGGAGCGATCAGAGGCGTGGGGGGACATGGCCAAAACGTGAGGGTGGGCACGGCCATGACATGGGGGTTGGGGGGCTGGTACAATGACATCAGGAACAAAGCACAGCCAAGCAGCTCAAAGCACTGCACCAAGCCCCACAAGAATAATACATAATAAATAAAAGAAAGCAGCAAGCAAACCACAAGTTGCAGAGTTGAGCACAAAGAACTGCAGTAATACAAACACACTTTTTCCCTCTCCTGGTTTTGAAAAAGCTGCGCTCCCATTGGTGAACAGTAGCTGCTATCCCATTGGTCTATGTGATCTATCCTCTGATTGGCTCCCGGCGCACCATGTGACGCGTCACCACACGGGAACACAATCGAGTTGTATCCCCTGCTGGCTGACGCCACAGCACAAAGAGACGCAAGAAGCGAGGAGACACCAGGGCCTGCTAGTAACGAGGTGAGGGATTGGTGTGAGGTGCATCACCAGCGGGGATCTAGTCTAAGACCTACCGGATGGGAAATCCCTGCGAAGGGGGACAGGGTAACCTTTTTTGTGGCCCTCAAAGAAGATCTTTTGGGAGAGGCAAGTTCTCATGAAGTCCTACAGGCTGGATTCGACAAGGACCTTAGTTTAAGTTCACTAAAGGTCCAGGTTTCAGCCTTGTCCGCATTGCTAGAAAAAATATAGCACCCGATAAGCTAATGGTGAGGTGACACATAAGATCCCAAATAAAGAGTACAGTACTAATGTGGGATCTTTCCCTAGTCTTAGAGGCTCTGGTGGATCACCCCTTTGAACCTTTCTAATAAATTCCATTAAGATTGGTAATGGGAAAAAAAAGTGTTTTGGTGGCAATCATATCTGCAAGAAGAGTGGGAGAATTGCAGGCTCTTTCATGCAGGGCACCTTCCCTCATATTCCACCAAGATAAAGCAGTCCTAAAACCTGTCATCTCATCTTTTCACCTCAACCAAAAGATCATTTTTCCGTCATTCTGCCCGAATCCTGCTGATCCTAAGGAGGAGAGACTAAAGTACATCACTTGGATGTAGTACGGTGCCTGAGGACATACTTGCTCAGAGTTCAACAGTTTAGAAATTCAGCTAGACTGCTTGTACTCTCAGAAGGTCCTAGAATGGGGCAGCAAGCCTCAATGACAAACATATCACAAAGGATTACTTTTTGTATCAAAATAGCCTAGAACATTAAGAGCAAATAAGTCCTTCAGGTAATAAAGGCACATGCAACCAGAGCAGTCTCCACTTCATGGGGGTTCAAAGCACAAGCATCTTCGACGCAGATTTGTAAAGCTGCGGTCTTGTCCTTGTTTCACACATTCGTGAACTACTATAAGTTTAACGGTCAGGCCACAGCTGAAGCAAGCTTTGGTAGAAAAGCTCTGCAAATGATTGTAGGTTAAATAAATGGTTAATTCAGATTGTTTTTTCTTTGTCTTCTTGTGCCCTCCCATATTTTAAGCATTGGTATGTGCCAATTAGTACCACTGCCATTTTGGGGAACAGGAAAAAGTAAAATGTATTCAGCTTACTGTCAAGTTATTCTCCTATACTCCACTAATGGTACATCATACCCTCCCTGTAATAAATGTGTCTCAGTTATGTTTTATAGCTTTGGAGAAACCGAAGACTGACCTACTGCGCTGAGGGAGGAGCTAAACCTATTAGCCCCTACTGCCATTAGAGTACAGGAAAAGAAAATGACGGTAAGCTGAATACATTTTCTCTTTCTTCTCGCATTATTAGCTTTTTCATCCTGACACACTCGCATTGAATAGCTCTCAGTCAGAGCCACTTAACTCTGCTTGCTATGTTAGCACTTCTGAGGAAATTTTTAGTTGAATATACTTGCATTGTAACTGCACAGTCAGAGTAATTTAGTCTTGCCTATATGCCAAAGTCTTCAAAATTAAAAAAAATATTCATTGTATTCTATGTGTATTGTAAAGTTTGAAATTAGTGCTAAAATAGCAATGATTAATCATGTGAATCAATTAATTTCTTACTAGTCTAAAGACATTCAAGGTGCTCTAAACCAGTGAAGGCATAAAAAGGTTACACTTTTTTCCTTTCTTTCTCTCTCTGGCCCTTACATGCTGTGCAGCAGCTTCCTTGTACAAGATTTTCATCCCATAATTCATTTAGATGGCAGTGATCTCTGTTCTAGCAGTGGGAAGCAGATTTATAGCATATTGCATTTGCATCACTGGCCCTTAAGACTAAGATAAGATAATACGGGTAGGGTCACCAGATGTCCCGGTTTAGCCAGGACAGCCCCTGTTTTTTTCGGGCTCTGTCCTGACTTTTTCATGCTCTGTACTGGATTTGGGATCCCCCTGGCTCTCGCCGACTGCACATGAGCAGCCGGGAAATACCGATCGCGCACACATGAACGACCGGCAAACACCATCCGTGCATGTGTGGTCGACAAGAGCCGATGGCACATGTGCAGCCGGGAAGTGCCAGTCGCGCATGCACAGTCAGCAAGCGCTCTTATGCATGACATTTTTGCTGGGACAAATCTGGTCACCCTAAATAAGGATCTTATTCAATATGGCCGCTGCGGCTTGATTGTCTTAAACAGTGCAGGGTTGGTAAATGTAAAAAAAGGATTTGTGATTTTAAATCCGTTACGGAGAGACAATTTCTTCCTTTGTGCTTCAGGAACCAAAAATGTGATAGGAAATTATGTTTGGCCCCAAATCCTATGTGTATCTCTGCATATAGTGCAGCACATTTGGCCTTATTCTATACAGTAACTAGCCGGTCAGGCTGTTTTCAGTCACAAATTCCCATTAAAGTCTATGGAGATTTTCGCCGGCAAATGGCCCAAATAGCCGCTTCGACTGACAGATTTAGGAGATATATATATATCAAAGATATTACCGTTCTTGCGAGAGGTAAATAAAGACAGCACTCAGTCCAAGAATCCAAAAAAATGTATTCAGCATATAGCATATAGACGTCCAATCCGACGTTTCGATCCCGAAGCAGGATCTTTCTCAAGGGGGGTGCAGAGACGAACTGAAACAACGTTTCATAAACCTGCACCAATGGGTAAAAAAACACCTGTACCTGGTTCTGTGATGCAGAGAAGCCCGCGAAAATCATCTAAATCTGCTCTGGTGCGGCGCCGCCATCTTGTGGGAGGTCCGTTCAAGCTATGTGTTGACTGAATCTGTCAGTATCAGCTGTACCTGATACACGTAGCTGAAGCGTCCCGGTCACCAAGGTAACCTTGATGCACATTCGCATTTAAATCAACGGGATTATTCCCCAAATCTATCAGTATCAGTATCAAATCTATCAGTATGACTCACACAGCTCAACCGTCTCAGTCACTATCCTGAAACTAGGGTCATGTTTTGAGGTATGAATAGCTTCAGTTAGCTTTAACTCATGTCTTCCCTCTTCCAAAGCATGACAAGTCCTTAATGTCTTTCTTAACTTTATTGCAGAAGTAGAAAACAACAGGAACTTGTAGGTGTAGTGTGAGTAGAGAGTGCTTCTCTATGTGGAATGCTTCTATTAGGTTAGACTACGGTAAGACAGAAAGGCCTTATCAGGGATGGATGCAGACAGGTCTGTACTCACTGTGAGCTTAGGTGGAAAAGGAAGTGAGGGGCAAGGGTCACACTAAAAGTGATGTGAGACCACACTAACTGTCAGCAAGGACAGGGGGGATGGGAAAGCCCATTAACTTGGAGGACTGGAGATGTTGCCAGGGCAACCAGGGGTGTGACAGACTGGAAGGAAAAAGGGCAACATAATGTATCCATTCTACCTGCACTGGGAGTGAAACTGCAAGGAAAGTGACATCCAACTACAGCTAGCAGGCAGAACTGCCAAGGAAAGGGGGAGGGGGTGAAACAGAGAAGGCAGACATGGGTATTTCTGTTCCATGACAGTCACCAAGGTAACCTTGATGCGCATGTGCATTGAAATCAATCCTGGCTGTGTTTTTCTATGCTTCATAAAGCAGGGGATTCATATTTTTTTTACAGCTTGCACAAATATATATATATTTTTTTGTGACATGTTTTTTCCTTCTTTGTACACTTTCTTCACTATACAGGGTATACTTCACCTGCAGGCCCATACCTATTCCCCTCCCCCTCCAGGCCCATACCTATTCCCCTCCCCCCTCTATCCCACAAGGCCCATACTATCCATCCATTACCTCCTTCTGCCCCTCCCCCACACATAGCTTCTTCCCCCTCATAGCTCCTTCTCCCATAAATAGCTCCTTTTCCCCTCAATACCGTCTCCTTCCTCCATTGCCTTCTTCTCCCACCGCCCCAATACCTTCTCCCCCCCCCCCATCCAGGCCCATACTTCTTTCTTTCCCCCCAACCCCCACACCCTGGCTTATACCTTCTCACCCCTGCTGTTTTCATTTGTTCTGGGCCCTGGATAATCCTATACATCAACAGTTCCAGTCGAAAAACGTAAATGGAAATCCTTGTGCATTAAACTCGATGATCAACAATAACTATTGTCAATAAATCTGGTTAGACCTCTAGTAAAGTAGATAGCCGTCGTGGTTGGCATCTCTGCAAAACACTAAGCACTGTCAGTGCAATAACAGAGGCCAAGAAGATTGCCCCCAGCTGCATCCAAAAGTGGACGCATGCAGACAGGACCAGCTGTGTCAGCGTGAAAAAAGACCTCTCTAAAGGAGTTCCTGCTGAAAGTTGAATCCTCTAATCAACAAGAGCAACCCCACAAGAACAGGTGGTCACCTTACCAATCCCCAAGTGTGCTGGGAACACACAGTTGGAATTGTTCAACAATCAAGACTTCACGATCCTGGAGGCAGGTTCTGAATGACTCTCCCATGAGCTTTGACAACGTTCATGGTCGCTGTTCTAGCATTTGTCACAGCCAGTACTCTTACCAGGACATTGAGGACTTGGGATACCACCACCTGGGTGTCCCTATTGCCATTTTCATGGGTCTCACCCATTCTATGGATTCCTGAGACATTGAGGAGTACCCAGTCATCCTGGACAGGTGCACCTACTTGGCATCCCTCGCCAAAGGGATCTTGGAGCCAGTGATACCAGCCGGTATCACATTGTTTTGTGGACATGGCCTTTACTGTTGTTTATTATGTATTTCATATGTTCCACATATATTGTTTATGTATAGTGGTATCTACAGATACCAGACGGGGAGTGTTCAGGAACCTCTCTGCGTGTTCTGAGGCAGCCATTGCTCCTCAGTGTAAGTTGAAACATTGTTGCTTTCCTCTATTGTTCCCAGCATGTTGCCTTGGCACCGTCCCTTTCTCTCAGCCAGTTGAGCTGTTCCTGGCTCCCCCTGCTATGCTTTCATATTTGGCATACTACTTTGCTTGTTCCTGCCTGGACAGGAAAGCATGCTCTCTTTTGGAATTAACAGCCTGTGAGTAAACATCCCTTTCTCACTTCTTCCCCCAGAACAAGGCATTTATATTTTACCTTCCTTATTCTACTGTATGTTCCTGTATACCCCTTCCAATAAAGTTGCAGAAAATAGAAGGACTCTGTGTGCATGTAAAAGGGATGAGTTAAGCTGTCTGATCCCGCTCCTTTGCTACAGGTAGCTGAGGGCCAGAACAGAGCTGACTATATTCAAATGTCCATAGGTATTCTCTCAATAGTTATTAGTCCTGGGTGTTAAGCCTGCATGATTACCCTTGACCAAATAATGTCCTTGCTTTACTTAGTTTTTCTGATTCTGGGGCATTCAGTCTGGAGTCAAACATTTCTCTGGATCCTATTCCTTTTTATGGGTTTGCTACCTTTTTTCCCCAGTCGTTTTTTTGATATTTTGTTATGAGATATATTTTTCCAGTTACTCTGCTGTCCAAAATAATAACACAGACTTGATGCCTACAGTAGGTTCAGAGTGACATCTTATAAATACTTAAGATGACAGTCAAAATAATGTCTCACAAGGTGAAAGCCTGAATGGCCCACATAAATGTAAGATCCCCATGCTTGATTATAAATAATTGAGAACTGATATACAGTAGTCCTCTTACAGGAAATGCACTTTACATGTGGCACTTTTCCAAAACTTTTCAATAAGAACTTATTTTAGGATTTCTCAGCAGGTGCTCCTTGTTAAAAAAAAAAAAAAAATTGGTGTAACAATAATGTTTGATAAGAGATTATTATTTGTTCTAGATTTGGTCATAGCAGATTATATTATTATAACTGGCAGAATCCAAGAAACTGACATTATAATTGCCAATGTTCAGGCTCCAAAATGAACCCAGTGGGCAGTTCTTCTAGGTATTCTTTGATATACCAGAGTGAACCAGAAAATGTGAAGTGATTATCGGAGGTGACTTTAATAAGGTGCTTAATAAACACCTCGACAGATCAAATACTACATTTGCATCAGACAACTTAATCTCTTCAGGAGTAGCACCTAGATCTAAATTTAAACATCACTCACTAGCTGATGTGTGGAGATACCCCACACAAAGAGATTACACCTTTTACTCATCTCCCCACAATTAATAGTCCAGAATCAACTATACATTCACTGACAAAGGTCTACTCCCCACGCCTTTCTCCAAAATACATGCGAAAACCTTGTCTGATGACGCACAAAGCGAAATTCAACTGAGAGATATACAGTAGTATGACCTCGTCGACCTTAATAATTCTCCACTAAATATTCCTGATGTCATGACACTCCTAACAGAGGAATTTAAAACTTATTTTCTGACAAAGCAGTCACCTGGAATTTCATCCTCAAGACTGTGAGAGGCTCGCAAAGCATTAGTGAGAGGACATCTTATTAAAATTGCAGTGCAAAGGAAAACATTTTGTGAGAAAAAATAGATAAGATGAACAAAAAATGATCCCGCTAAGTACAAAAGCATTTACATAAACATTGCAATAAGAAATGGCTATAATATGTCTTGAACTAAACTTATGCCTTACAGGACAAACAGAGAAAGCTCTATGTTTGATTTGGCAAAAATGTTATGAGAAGGGCAATTTAAATAAACTGTATAAAATGACAGGCATAAGTTATAGCGATCCATGTTAAAATGGGTGAGAAGAAAAAAGTGACACACAGTAAGTGCTCATTTGCATATGATTGCCCACAATGCCTTGCTGCAGTGGAAGCATTGTATGCTGAGAGATTGTGGAGAAAGGCAGGTTTGTAGACCTGTCTCAGATACGTGAATGTGCTCATAAGTGGTATTTTTATTTGATGAAAAGTGTGTAGCCCCTGTAAGAAATAGTGGGCTACCTATCCTTCTACTACTGGAGTAAGCCCTGGTAAGGGCAGGCGCCAGTAGTAATCATGGGTTTCCCCCCCACATCAAGCCCTGCCTTGCTGTGATAGAGGTAGGCCCCTGACTCTGTGGCAGGCCTGAGACAGAGGGGAGGTCCTGCTGACATCATAAGGGGCAGGGCTATATCTATTTAGTGGGCTGCTCCTGTTGTGTGGGTCAGTCTGTGGAGAGTCAGTGAGTTGGAGAGGTGTGAGTCTTTTGGAGTGTTCCATCTGTTGGAGTTGAGAGAAGAGAGAGAGCATGATCTGGAAGGGGCAAGGAGACAGGAGAGAAGACTCTCAGCCAATCTGAGTAGAGCTGATAGCACCAAGTGCGGTGGACCAATGCCCCTCACCCTGCTGAGGGGGTGAGCGGGGGGGAAGATCTACCCTCACCCAGAGAGTATATCCTGGAGGTGGGCGTTGCGGTATTGAAGCCCCAAACAGCCCATCCTGCTAGCGTACAGCCTGGAGGAGAGGAGTGGAGGAATATACCTGTACATTTGGAAGCACTGCTGTACATGAACTGCTGCTGCTGCTGTGTGCTGTATCATTGTTAAAATGACAATAAAGACATTGCTGCTGTTTTACATAAGACTGTGTGAGATTGGAATCACTCGCCCTGGGACCAGGGCTTTCTCTGGGAAGATTCCAACCTATCCCCTAGGTTTCGCCAGAGAATGGAGGCGTTGCACCACCACCACTAAAGATGAAGGCATATACCCCAGAAACCTGTCCCTGTTATCCCCAATACCAACGCAGGAGACTCAGGCCCTCCTGTTCCAAACAGGTATACCACCATAGTACACGTAATCTGCCCCCACTACACCCTAGAGGTCCAGTCTGCGACCGGGGGGGGGGGGGAACATGGGTTACATTTGGAGGCGAGCTGCTGAGATCCAGAACAGGACAGGCTTTAAGCAAGGCAGAGCGGGAAGAGTGAAGTGCACCTTCCGTGCAAGTACTGGAGAGAGTAGGGCATGTAATAGCAGGGGTAGACAGGGGAGCGTGGACTCTCGCACAGTACGCCCTGGGTGCCCTAAGAGGGTGATGTAAGATGGGTGTAGGGCTATAGCTGTTCTAGTCCCTTGAGGCAACTGGGGGAGTTAGCCTGTTAACTTGTCCAGGGACCATGGCCCAGGGTCTGCACTATGTGTGGCCAAAAGTAGGAGACGCCCGTACTTAGGGAGATGCCCGGTACACTAGCCAGCACCCACATAAAACACACCACAGAGTACATGCAGGAACCGTCAGCGAGTGCGGTGCACAGAGAAGGAGTTCTGCCTAGCCTGGGGTATGCCACATCATATCAGTGGGTAAAGCACAGAGAGAAAGCATGCAGAGAGCGTTTAGTGAGCAGTGTGAGAGCAGTCAGTGTCTAGGAACCAGTTTTGCACTAGACACTGAGAATAGTGGTGATATACATTTGGAGGGCTCATCAAAGATGGCGGCCGTCCCTCATGTTCTCCGCGGAGCAAGAAAGAGTCCAAAATGGTGACAGCAGCGCCATCCACGGCCCAGCAGTTAGCAGCCGAACTAAAATGGTGACTCCCGCCAATCCTGGATCGCGCACGTGAAGCATGCAAAGAGAATGTCAGAGAAATGTGGAAGGAGATGTGCAGGGGTTTGGCGCCAAACCCAGATCCCCTGCAAAAGGAGTGGAGCGGCGCAAAAGCCGAAAGCCAGCCCACCTACCTGCGCTGTGACTGGCCAACAGACAAGGCCACATCACACTGAGAGAAGGAGTGCCCCTCCTCTTGTTTCCACCAGAGGGAGGGGGCACAAGGAGAGCAAATCAGGAGCGTCCTCCCCAGCGAAGGGAGGGACAGGAAGTGAGAGCGAGGAACTTCACTTCTGTCTGGCATTCGAAGAGCAAGGAGCTGAAACATTGAACTGTTCCACCCCATAGCCAATAATGTCCGAGCTAAGCATGACCACGTTCCAGTTCCCAGGAGGCTTCCTGGTAGTGGAACTCGACGGCCGAGAGTACCTCCGGTGCCTGTGCAAACATTGCAGGACACCCGGGCCGGCCCCAAGCACGAAGGCACGATGCCCTCAATGTGGCACGTTCTACCTGTGGCCTACCAAGCCATGGCCAATGATCAAGACCCCTCGGGGTGCCTCTCTGAGAACATAAACGGAGGTGGCAGAGACTGCGAAGTTCCCTGCACCCCTGCTGAGGTGGGAACCAAGGCCCAGCCAACTACCGAGCCGAGCGGAGATCCGGCGGAGAAGAGCGTGACCGCAGTGGAGGTACTGGAGCGGCCCCGTTTCGTACCACTACCCACTGGCGGGGCCGCAAAAGACCCAGGTGACTCCCTAGCGGAGGTTCCGATCAAGTCGTCTTCGGAGGAAAAGGATGGCGTTTCATCGGTGGCGATATGCCTACTGGCGAACCACCCCAGCTGTAATAAAGATGGCGGTCCACTTACCGGAGAGAGGGAGCAGACGAGTCCGGACACCTCCCGACGGCGAGCGCTGGTGTGGCCTGAGGCCCATAGAAGTCCCACGGCCGTGGTGACTCCTAGTACGGCAGAGGCGGCGTCGGAGACGGATCCAGAGGACCCGAGTACCTCAGCCGGCAGCGGAGCGGTAAGGACACTCCACCACCCCCTTACTACCGCCAGGCAAAGACGGATCCTGCAGAGGACGAGGAGAGGCGTGCGGCCTACTTACCCGTCCACGGACCGATGATCCACCACCGCCACTCCCAGTCCTCGACGCACTTCCGGTGCGTGACCACGGAGCGGATGGGGATTCCGCGGGTGGCTACGATGACTTCACTTCCGGGTCGGACTGGAAACGAGGCCCGGGAGCTCTGTTCTCCCCGCAGAGAGCCGCTATGGCCGCCGCCATGGCCACCTTGCGAAGCCAAGGCCCTTCCAGAGGATCGCGGGGTTCAGCGGAGAGAGCAAGCAAGAAACTGCCCACTGGTCGCGGTATTACCTGCTTGCTGGACATTGAAACGGACATTGCCCCAGCCCCAGTCCCTAGCGCCCTTGCCCCGGCCACTGCCCCGTCACGAGTCATGACACCCGGACCTAGCGGGGATAAATTAAGTAAGAACCCCAAGTACTCCAAAGATTTGCGGGATTGGGAACTAAGTGACGAGGGATCTGATGGGGAGGTACCATATGATGCTGTGATACGTATGCCTAAACATGTACCTTTTTCTCCTGTGTCTAGAGGGAGGGCCTGAGGGTCCCATACTACTGCAGAGGCAGGGCCGGTAAGCAAGGTGGTTTCCACAATGAATCCTACCATCTACATAAATGCCAAGGGTAGACACAGCTGCTCGCGCTCTACGGAGTTGGGTACGTCCGGTGTCTCATCACAAGCTGACTCAGAGACAGGTACTTCTAGCCTCATGTCAGAATACGAGCACCATGACAAGTGGTGGGCACCCCTGTACACTGGGTACCACAAAGGTATGGACCACACCAGTTTCCTGTTGATCAGGAAAAACATAGTTGATCATTGGTGGACGGTAGGTGCCTATACTCCCGAGGAGGTGGCGGATGAGTTGGAACACAGATACCAGGAGATAGAGCAAAAAACTCCTTATGCCTAAGGGGCCTAGTATATTGTACGATGACATTGCTCCTGTAGAACCAGAGTTTTGGGTACTGCCAAGCAGGGCGGTTCCTAAGAAACTGCCCAAATTGAGCAGAGCAGACAGAGCCATAGCGTCTAGGTTTAGGCAGTCCCATGGGTACGAATACCCTTATTTACCTGAACCCATAATGAGGGAAATAGAGGAGAACAGAGATAGTTGGCTCAGAGCGGCCGTACAAGAATATTTGAGGACAAGGTTTGGTAAGGCGGGTTACCACAATGAAGACCGTATCAGTGAGGTGGTTCAGGCCAGGAGGGTGGGGCGGTGCATATACATGCACAGTGTGATATACCGGCCAGCGTCTGGGTCGGTACAGCCCTATTATATTACCATAACTGACCATAATGGGAGGAAGGTACGAAAGCCTGACCCAAAACATTATCATTAGTGGTTCTCCCCGTTGAGAGTGACTGTTACTGATACGCCACCTGGTAGTTGGCTCAAGAAGTTTGATAACCTGCAATGTGTTTGTTTTCCAGGTTTGTTCACCGCAGGATGGTGCTGCTAAAGTTAGGTCCACATGGGGACCATTGGATTCCACCAGAGAGAGAGTGTAGCCCCTGTAAGGAATAGTGGGCTACCTATCCTGCTACTACTGGAGTAAGCCCTGGTAAGGGCAGGTGCCAGTAGTAATCATGGGTTTCCCCCCCACATCAAGCCCTGCCTTGCTGTGATATAGGTAGGCCCCTGACTCTGTGGCAGGCCTGAGACAGAGGGGAGGTCCTGCTGACATCATAAGGGGCAGGGTTGTATCTATTTAGTGGGCTGCTCCTGTTGTGTGGGTCAGTCTGTGGAGAGTCAGTGAGTTGGAGAGGTGTTAGTCTGTTGGAGTGTTCCGTCTGTTGGAGTTGAGAGAAGAGAGAGAGCATGATCTGGAAGGGGCAAGGAGACAAGAGAGAAGACTCTCAGCCAATCTGAGTAGAGCCAATGCCCCTAACCTTGCTGAGGGGGTGAGGGGGGGGGAAGATCTACCCTCACCCAGAGAGTATATCCTGGAGGTGGGGGTTGGGGTATTGAAGCCCCAAACAGCCCATCCTGCTAGCGTACAGCCTGGAGGAGAGGAGTGGAGGAATATACCTGTACATTTGGAAGCACTGCTGTACATGAACTGCTGCTGCTGTGTGCTGTATCATTGTTAAAAGGACAATAAAGACATTGCTGCTGTTTTACATAAGACTGTGTGAGATTTGAGTCTCTCGCCCTGGGACCAGGGCTTTCTCTGGGAAGATTCCAACCTATCCCCTAGGTTTCGCCAGAGAATGGAGGCGTTGCACCACCACCACTAAAGATGAAGGCATATACCCCAGAAACCTGTCCCTGTTATCCCCAATACCAACGCGGGAGACTCAGGCCCTCCTGTTCCAAACAGGTATGCACCACCATAGTACACGTAATCCGCCCCCACTACACCCTAGAGGTCCAGTCTGCGACCGGGGGGGGGGGGGAACATGGGTTACAAGTGCAGGAAGCTTGATACCTTGGTAGGCAAAACATAAGCCATATACAGGTACATGCAATCAGACTCAGAAAGTCAACCAATGACGAATTCTACAAATTTTACTTTATATTATATGATGGAAATAAATTACAAAAGAAAAAATAAATGTTCATAGAAATAAAAAACTTGCGTGTAGCCTCCTACAACTAACCAGACCTGAACTGAAAGAGTTGAATGGGTTTATAAAAATACGGGAAAAGGTAGCACTAGCCATCAAAAAACTCAAAATAGCCAAAGAACCTGGCCCGGATGGATTCACTGGGCTTTACTATTGAAAACGGGTTTCAATGCTTACTCTACACTTTACAAATCTCTAGTAAATAAGACACTATCTAATGAATTGTTAAAATCTACAATGTACATTATACATAAGCCTGGAATATACCCTACCTGTTGTAAGAACTACAGGCCTATGGCACTAATCAATATAGGTGTAAAATTCTTAGCAAAAATATAAGCAGAAATACTGAATAAGATTCTCACCTGGCTCATCTACCTGGACCAGGTTGGGTTTATATCCGATAGAAAAGCTCCCGATAACACTAAGAGAATCATAAATCTCATCCACAAAGAAAAGTCTTAAAATATCCCAACTACTATATGCTAATAATGTTAGATATATGTAACACCCCGTCACTCATGTTGAGGTTACTATATGAGTTAAAAGGAGTTAGATACTAAACACCTGTTCCCCAATGACCAGGCAGAGGTTAGCTCTGCCATTTTTCTACCCAGAGACAGGGGGTGAGGGAGTGGTGATAAATAGGAGAGGGGGAGGATTCCAACGGTCTGATTCTGTTGAGAGAGGACAGGGAAGTATCTCAATTTTATATAGTTAAGTTGGGGAAGGAGTACCTTTTATTGTTTTACAAAGCAGGGAAGTGTCCTTTAATTGTTGTGCCCCTAGTAAAGGAAGCTGGACTAATACAGTTTTCAACCAAGAGGGAATCAGTGTCGCTTAGGGGTTGCCCTACCTGTATCCCTGGGACTAACTTGAAGTCAGGATCACCAAGAGTTATGACCAAGTACTTTAAGCTGAATTCTGAAAGAATAAAGCGCAGTACAAATATAAAGAATTGCCAACTGCTACCCTAGAATCAGAGTCCTGTATGTAAGAGGAGCGGGGTAGGATACAAAGTAATGACACCCTATCTTACCACAATGAGGAATGGGATCCCTTGTTGGGATCCTGAAAGATAGAGATTAAAGATATTACAAGGAGCATAGTTATTCATGATCTGAATTGAAGCAACCCATGCAATATAAAAGCAGCCCCAGGATTGCACTGATGCATCTGAGTAAGAATTGTACTTTTTTTGGTGTGAATAAAGACTGTTGTGTAATAACTACAAAGTTCATGGCTCCCATCTTTACCATCTGAAAATACGCTCAGCATGTGTGGACCAGCACCCCTGACAAAGGTACAGTAATGCACTGCGTGTAGCCACCACCACAGCCATCTATATAAATTCCCTTATAGCCGGGCAGGGAGGATTACACAGAAATAGTGTTCGATAGGGTTGACTGCAACTATTTGTTTTGTACCCTGCAAGCCTTTAGCCTAAGGGGAAATTTCTTACATTGGTTAAAGCTCTTTATACAGTAATTCAGCAATTGTAAGAAGTTTGGCCTTCTCTTTGGAGTCTATCCTGATTATGAGCGGTAAGAAACAAGGGTGTCCCCTGCTTCCTATTCTTTTTGCTCTTTGCATTGAACCACTGGCCATGGCAATCTGAAATGACCCAAACATTTCCGAAGTCCCAATAAGTAAACATGAATATAAAATCTTTTTGCATACAACATTCTCGTTATGGTCACGAAACCGCTAATTACTCTTCCAAACATTTAGAACCTATTAGACAGATTTAATTAGATCTCAGGTTTTTAAGTGAATAATACAAAAATCGGAAGCACTCAAGATAAATCATCCTAAAGTCACCGTGACACAAAGTAAGTTGTGGCGAGTAAAAAAAGTGACAAAAATCCTCCACAGTACAGTGTATAGCAAATAAATACTTGTGAGCACATTCATATGTCTCAGACAGGTGTGCAACTTGGCATTTCATCATTATCTTTTAGCATACAATGCTTCCACTGCAGCCAGGGAATTTGGGTAATGACATGCAAATGAGCATGCAGGGTGTAACATTTTGCTTCTTGTCCATTTCAACATGGACCCACTATAAGCTTATGTCTGCCACATTGCTAAGCTTTTCTAGTCCGGCCTTGGTTAAAGAAGTGAATAGCCAGTAAAACTACTCACAGACAGATGTTTCGACTTTTTAGTTTCATCAGTGTGAGGTTGGTTATTCGACAAGCAATGTGAAGCTGGTAGGGACCGTTAAATTAATCTCACTTAACTTCAAATTTAAATGGCAGTCAAATTCAATAACTTACCTGGGAGTTAAAATAACTAAATCCCTAGTACCCAATATAATGCAAAATTTCCTAGCTAATATGACACCTTAAAAGGCTTTGGAAACATAGTCAAGATATACATAGTATTTATAGTATGTTTGGTTGGTAGGATATACGCAGTAAAGATTACCCTATTACCAATCATTTGTTATTTGTTTAGGACACTTCCCATTTCAATTAACACTCACGATTTAAAACATTTGCAAAGATCAATAAATTCTTTAGCCTAAGCTAAAATCAAGAGTAAATAGCTATATTCTCTCACCCTACAGCTTAAGGAAGCCTATAGGTTCTGTGTCTCTAGTCCTACTACAAAGCTCCTCAGATATCCCAACTAACATGGTGGCATGTCTTACCTAGATTTGTTAGATGAGTAGAGATATTGAGGCTATATCCCCTCTAAACATTGACTGTTTGCTCCAAAGGAGTCCAACTTGATCATACAACATACTGTAGCTTACAAATCTGGGACATGATCAAGACTAAACATTAGGTGGTGCTGCACTGCTCAAGCAAATCCGTCTCTCCCTGGTTGAAGCACAGTATGCTGTGTTAGGCTAAGTCCCCGCTAGCGCTGAGCGGGCAGCGCTTGTGGAGGAGACTTACATATATAGATATATGTAAGTCCCCACTCACGCGGTGCGCACGCACACACGCTCAACCGCGATCAGCGCTTACATAAACAAAAAATGTATACTTACCCGCACGCTCAACTCCCCGCAATGCCCTCCCTCTCCCCCGCGCGCGTACAAGCCGGACAACCGGCGCTCATGCTTAGAGCGCTCTCCAAGCATGAGCGCACTCAGCACCAGCGGGTCTTAGCCTTACTGATAGAGTAAGTGTGTGTGTGTGTATATGTACGCGTGTGTATATAGGTATGTGTGTCTCTGGGTGTATGTGTGTGTGTGTGTGTGTGTGTGTATGTGTGTGTTTGGGTAAGTGTGTGTTCCTGGGTAAGTAAGTGTGTGCATGTCTGGTAAATGTGTGTGTGTATCTGGATAAGTAAGTGTTTGTGTCTCTGGGTGTGTAAGGAAGTATGTGTGTCTGGTTAAGTAAGTACATGTGTGTCTGGGGAAGTGTGTGTTTGAGTAAGTGTGTGTGTGGTTGGGTAAGTAAGTGTGTGTCTGTGTAAGTATGTGTGTGCCTGTGTAAATAAGCGTGTGTGTGTCTGGGTAAGTAAGTGTGTAAATAAGTGTGTGCGGTGAGGAAAGTAAGTGTGTGTGTGCGCAAGTGTGCGAGCAAGTAAGAGTAAGCGTGCGAGCAAGTAAGAGTAAGCGTGCGAGCAAGTAAGAGTATGAAGGATATTTGCATATCTCAAACTCTCAAATACAGGCAATGGCAAACCCTTATCTCGTCGCAGGCAGACACCCCTGAAAGTGGCGCTACTAACATTAAGTAGTACAGGAACTCATTTTTGGGTAGGGGTGCTGTACATACAAAATCAGTAACATGCATACATTACTATAATGTAAAAATGGATAAATCCAGGAGGGGCTGCAGCACACCCAGGTACCTGTAGTTCCAGCCCCCATGACAATTGGTACAACAAAAACTGGTTTCACTCAGGGTCCTTTAAGAGGTTTGAGAGTCAATGGTAAGGCGAGTCATCTATTTTATTAAGATGGACTTTACTTCTTATGCCACTGCCCCCAGTCTGGTCCAGCTATTTCTATTGTGAAGACCTTCTTTCAGCATCATTTTGGACCCATTTTATGAATAGTAATGGTACCTTTATGAAATATGTATTTTGGTTCCTGTAACTTCCTAAATGACATCGCCAAAGATGCAACATGACAGCTCCCTGTTCTACATTTTTTGTATATATGTTTATATTTTTTTTAAACAATACACAATGTTTAAAAACAAACAAAACACAAGAGCACTTAATCATGTGTGGGTTGCAGCCTGCCTTTATGTACTTCCCAATTATGAAAAGAAAATGAAATAAATGGCAGACTGACTTACCTTCACTGCCAGATCATCCACAAAACATTAGTTTGCAGGCATCTCTAGCAATGCAGGTGTTTTTTTATTACTATTATTATTATTAATAATAATAATAATAACAATATTGATAATAATAATAACAATAATAATAATATATCAAATCATGCTAACTGATGTAGTAGGCATGCAATGTGTTATGTGATCATTTTTATTTAATTTATTTCATCCCTTTTTAGTGACGTGGAAATACAGCTTGGCCGTTTTGCACAACCGGCCATCGTTCTTGATTGCAACATCTTTCACAATTTCTTCTGGCAGCAGACAGCACCAGATTGTAGATGTGCAGTGTGAGACATTTAAAATAGTGTTTATTTCCATAATAGATCTGTTCATTGTCTAGTTATGCTTACATGTTGAAATGTTGCCATATTTTCAATTTAAGAAAATACTTTATTCTGCTGTGGAGAATATTGGGATTGCTTTGATAAAAATAATTCACAATCGTTTACAGTATGTTCACATAGTACAGTCACATCACTAATATTATTACTAATATATAAAAGTCAAATAAAGTTTTCTATGATGCATAATGCATAATAAAGTATGCAACAAAACTCAGAACAGAGGTGACCATCAGGCATCTTATAAACATAAACAGTAAAAGCATATAAATGCCTTATCTTCCTGTTCTAATAGAATGTGGCCCAACATGTATTGTTTCTCTAATAATAATAATAACAATAATGTAGCACCCTGCTAGCATGTTCCCCTTGCTCTACATGTCAGCCCTGGTAAGCTGCAGGCAGTGCCAGGGCTGACTAGTCACCAGGCTAGGCAGGTGAGATAACATCCCCTGTTATGTTATATTGATGCACTTTCAGAATATCCTGTCTGGAAGATGCTGGAGTCACATGCCAGGAGGAGTGGCCTTTGCTACAGCTAGGATCTAAGTCCAGTCCACAGAGTCTAATATATACTTCCAGGGGGAGAGGGACCCAAAAGGAGTTCTCTGTATCAGGAGATCCCATCATCTAGATGGACTCCAGGGACTGCACCCAAAGCAGACTATGGCCTAAAGGACAGATTCCCTCTTCTCGTGTGCCCAGACAGGGATGAGTTTTTTGAGTGTAGGGTCCTTGAACTAGGTGACCAAAAAAGGCTACTCTTGCGTGGGAGGTGGTGAATCCATACCCCACGTGCAATGAAAGGCGTGAGGGTCGAGTTCTATATTGCCTACATAGAACTCATGTCTGGAGGAAGAGGGAGAAACCTGTTCTATGACTGCTGCCAAATCGCTGTGCTGATAATAAAGACTCAAGTTGAAAAGTTCCTTGCGCCCTGTTCTGTTATTCACTCCACTACAGCCATGGCCTGAACCCACGGAGAGACCCTGAGATCAAAGGTAACCTGCTGAGCTAACACTCTAGTAGAACAGGTCTAAACCCTGTCAGGAAAGATCAGAGACTGTGTGAGAGTTGATGTATACCCTATCTCTGGTTGCCGGCGGCATAGAGGTGTTACAATAACTTTATTTTATATCGCGCTTTTCTCCCAATTGGACTCAAAGGGGCCTATTCACAAAGTGGTGATAAAATCAGTGCATTGTCGGGCGACTATGCATTGATTCATCGCGCAATAAGACATGAGGCTAAAATGGTATTCACTAAGAATGAAGGCCATTTTTTTTTAAGAGCCGAAAGTGCATTTTTTCTATCACCCGACCAGGTTTTTTATCAGTGCTATCGCGCTATAAATCCTAGCGAGCGGCAATTGATAGAAAAAACTGCAGCCTGGAAGAGGTGCATGGAGATGCTGCGTCTCCATGCACGGGTCTTACAGGCGATTGTACAATTTAAAAAAATTGATTTTGATAATAATGTGTGGGAGTAGGGTAGTCTCCTGAGCTGAACCGCATTGATTTCATCCTGGCGAACCCCCTACTTCCCGAGATACAGGCCCTGGTATGGGGTGCCGGTATCATCAGTGCTTTTAAATCTCCCAAGTTACGTGACCATGGGATTTAAATCCTGCACTGGGATACCGGCACCCCATAAACGGGCCTGTATCTCAAAAGTAGGGGGACCCCAAGGTGCGCGGTTCACCTCAGAAGACCCCCTGCATCCGCACACTCCAAATGCCAAGAAAACAATTGATTGGCACAGTGGTACCTCATGCCCATATAATATGGGTATGATTTACCACAATGACAGTCAATTATCAACCTAAAAAATAAACAACCACCAACAAAATCAAATTCAATCAAAACAATCACCAAATAAACAACAATAAAAAAGTAAACACAAAAAATATCAGGAATCAAGTAAGCAAATACAAGTAAGCCCCAGAATTAAAAATCAAAACACCAAATAAACACTATTATTAAAAAGCAAACACCAAAACAATAACCGAAATTAAAAATAGAAAACACAAAAACAAATCCCATTATTAGAAATCAAACCACAAAAGAAATAGCAGAAATAAGTAAAAGCAAACAACCAAAATACATTTAAAATAAATAAAAGCAAGCATTTGCCAAAAAATGCATTGCTTGTCACTGTATGTATGTTTAGCCCTAAAGGGGCATGGGGGAAATACTTTGGCAATCAATGGGAATTAAAAAAACCTGAAAAATTAAAATAACATACATTCAATGGTTTTTCTTACCTTTAGATGTCTTCACCCTCCGATTCCCGGGGTTTCAGGAAGCTCTCGAACAAAGAAGCCATGATCCTCAAAAGCCACGGTCCTCAGGTACAGTAAGTTGTTTTCTTCTTTTTTCTTTCCTTCATCTGTTAATTGTAATCCAATTGGGGGTTGTAGACGGACGTTTACAGAAGTACACAATTGGAGGCTTTTATAAGGTGAAATTATAATAGGCTTTATTGTGCCTTTTCCTTTTTCATCAGGAAATCATCCAAACACAGGGGGGGAACAAAGCTTCTATTCACTTGGGAGTATGTCTAGTGAAATCCTATGCAATTAATTCACATCTCCGTTAGTTAAGCATTTTTCCCAGCCCCAAACACATAGCATGAAATAAGCAAATATAAGCAGTCTCTTAATTATGAAAGTCTTATCTGTTTCTTGCTGTAGAGTAAGCTTCTCTGCTCTCCTGGTTCAGCTCCCTTCACTCAGGGTGTGTCAGCTTCAGGTTTAGTAGTTTTCCCTGTGTCTTGAAATCAGCTCTGCTGTGTTTTCTGGCAGAGCTCAAGACATGAGGTGTCTCCAAAGGTCAGCTCTCATTCAGAGCTAAGGAGTCACTTCCTGTCTCAACAGAAAGGCTTTTGTAAGCATTCTAAATCAGGCAGGTGGTGTTTCATTAATGGACTACCAGCAGTTTAACCACCACACTGCTAGATTAAAGGCACATTATTTGAACAGGGATTACTCCCCTGTTACAGGGGTCTTCTTTCTTCTTCTTTATCTTCTTCGTCTGTTCTTTGTAATCCAATTGTAATCCAATAGGGGAGTAGATGTTGCTCCGTCACCTTCTTGGCATCAATTGAGACTGTACAGGTCTTATATAAGACCTGTGACGTCACATTTGACTGAGAAATGTTCCCACGCAATCTGATTGGCTGGGATAACCATGTGACAATTTTTTTGTTTAGCATGTGACGTCATGTAAAGAGTGCGAAGCCAGCCAATCAGAAAGACTGTGCTTCCTTTCCCTTTAAGATGACGTCACCAAAACCAAAATGGCTGCCATCACATGTTACTTCAACCAATTAGATTGGAGATGTATATCCCCAATCTGATTGGTTATAGTAAACCATGTGACAGAGTACATTTTTGGAAAGGATGTGACTTCACTCCCTTTGGATGCAGCACATAGGATTGATACAGATACAGTCCCTGCCTATACTGTAGATCTTACGATGTATGTTTTTAGTGCCTGACTCAGGGAGATAATATGATTTGCCCAAGGTCACAAGGAGGTAACACCAGGATTTGAACCAGGTTCCCCTAATTCAAACTCAGTGTAATTGTTTACAGATTCAGTGTCTTAACTCGCTGAGCCACTCCTTCAGCCCCTTTGTATAACCAATGATGAAACTATCAAAATGTTAGCGAGTAGAGAGTTTTTATAAACTACTGTACCTGTAAACTTTCACGAAAATAAAAAAATACTCACCCTTTCTGATCTTGGTGCACACACCAAGCATTAAAACAGTAATCCTGCCAAATATATATATTTTTAATGGCATTTCTTACATAATTGGAAACAGAAAGGGAGTGGGAGGCTCCGGTGCCTCACTATTTTGAGCTCCAGAGACTACACGGTTCCCGAGTTACATACCGAGTTTAAAGTTCCTTAATGGTGAAACAAAATGGTCACCAATTATTTGCAGGATCCGCAAGCCAATGGGAAGTAACAACATTATTGTTTGTGTTTGGCTTCCTATTGGTCGATGCCAAGGGACATGTTGTTTCCTCCATGAGGAGCACCGACACCTTCACTAGTAATTATCTCAGGGACTGACAATCCCTGGAACGCAAAAGAGGGGTTCAGCACCGGAGACCCCTCCCCACTCCCCTGGTTGCAATTATATTAAAAACAAGAATAATCTTCTTTGTTTTGCAGGATTAATCTGTCAAAATGAGTTTGTTCCCTCCTTTTGTAAGGATCCTGCTCTACTGCAATCAAGGTCAGCATTATTACTAATTTAACGTATTATTGTCCACTACATACAGCATATGTAAGAAAACCAGGCAGCTTGGATGAGTGAGTCAGGACCACAGGCAGATTTCCCGGGACAAAGGACTAGAGTTACTACTGGGCTCACCCGTTGTGTCAGTGTTCTTGCTTGTTAACAACACCCCCTATCCCCCATCTCACGAGCCCCCTCTTTCCATGTATTTCTCTCTCCTCCATCTCACTCTTACCTCCCTCCCCCTCTCTTACACCCCCAAATATCTCCCCCTCCATCAATTACCCCGCTCTCACTCAAAATCACCTCACCCCCTCCCCGGGCCACACACACACACACACACACACACACACACACACACACACACACACACACACACACACACACACAAACACACACACACACACACACACACACACCACCCCCAAATACAAACAAAAAAACCACACCCCAAATATATACAACCTCCCCAACCCCCAAATACATAGGAACAAAAACACCCCTCAAATACATACAAACAAAAAACCACTCCCCAAATACATACAAAAAAATCCCCACCCCCAAATACATACCAAAAAACAAAACACCTACCAAATACATACAATCCTCCCCCCCAAATACATACAAAAAAAACCCACCTCCAAATACATACAAAATAAACCCTCACCCCACAAATACATACAACCCCCCCCCCCCCGCCCTCCCATCAATTACCCAACTCTCACTCATAATCCCCTCACACTCATTCCCTCCCCCCGCCCCTCCCTGGCCACACACACACGCACACACACACACACAAACACACAAACCCCTCACCCCCAAATACATACAAACCTCCCCACCCCCTAAATACATATGTAGCCCTGTTTCCCCTAGAATACAGGAAGACTACCAATACTGTATAACCTGTTGGCTCGCAGGGCCTGAGCCTCTGCCACGGAGAGCCTGGGGCAATATGTACATATGTATTGTGTCTCTTACCAGATGCAGCGCCTCCACCTGTGATGGCTCCCAGGAGAGCGGGAGTTGTTCCTCACAGGACAGCAATACAATAATATTCACACAGTATGTAAAAGAACTACTATCTTTACTAACGGCAAACATAACCTCATATGCATAACATTCCCGTATTCTTCCCCAAGGAGACACAACTAGCCAAAGCGTCTCGCAGGATGCAACCCACCACCGTGTTCCCCACACCGTGTCCAATGTGCCACATCTCAAACCCCCAAGTGTGTGTGGTGACTGCGCAGCCACTAGAATGAGAATGTTATAGTTGGTGCACTTAGTAGAGATTACCTGCCGAGCGCTCCTGCACTCGGACCAGCAGAACAACTTCGCAAAGGATCCGCAGACACAGGGCCTTCCGCGATGCTCCTCCGGGGCGATCCCACCTGGGTGGATAACAATGTCTCTGAAGAGGTCTGTTCCCAAACCTCTGGTACAACTCTGCAGCAACGCTGTGTCTCTGTCCTAGCACACTACAGGGGCAGGTTCCTAGTCTAGGGCCTGTCCCTGTAGTAACCACAAACTGTCTGTGACTCAGGGCCTAAGTTCTGGCTTAGTGTAGAGGCTACTTGCCTCTCTACACACCGAGCTCCTACCTCTTCCCCTTCCTGGTCAGGACTAAGCAACGTGCTCCCCTGCGCAACCTCCTATCCTCTTCCTACAGAGTTCCTATCGCCCTATTGGCTCCCTGGCATCACCTGGTCTGACTGAGGCTCATGGGACTTGTAGTTCCCCGCTCTAGCCCTTCTCCTATTGGTCTGGGCTTTGCGCGCTACCGCAGCCACTCCTTGCTCATGCGCGAACTCTCTTCCAGCGCCGTCGCCTACTGGACTCACTGCGCATGCGCGAGTAGCAAAATGGCAGCGCCCTGAGCGCTTGGGCCGCCGCAGAGCCTCCCATGCACCGGAGTGCTCCCTGCACACTCTGCAACCTTCCCTGACTCTCCCATTACAGCGGAGGTGATGGCAAACCTGGGGGACATGGCTACATCCTCCCCCTCGTAGAATCCAACGTTCCCGCTTGGAACAACCATAACAGTAACTCAAATGCTTCATACACAGGTTATATAATAAAAATGCATACGATACAACTTATCACATCAAAGCTCTATATAAGATTGTACATTTCGCTGAATATAACAATAACGGATTTCACTCTATTGCGAGCCCACTGCTGAGCCTCATAATGGGGTCATCCTCATTGGAGGCTGCCCAACTCTCTAGCTCCGGCGGAGTTGTTCTTCTGTCATTCCCTCGGGAGAGTGACCAGTACAGTCCTGAGGCACAGCCTCTTCCCGTGAGGGGATCAATGTCTCTGAATAGTCACTTGAAGGCACAAAACATGGACTCTGTGGATCCAAGGGCTGACTCTCAGGAGCCATCCTAGTAGATGCTTGATTACGGGGCCCTTTACCCTTAGCTCTTCCGGGAGATTCCCGTGGAGTTCGGGGGCCCTTTTGGGAGGGTCCCTCCATAGGATCTTCAGAGGTGGTATCATTTATAGTCTCTTGACCAACCTCATGTGAGTTTAGCTCACCATCCAAAGGAGTAGCTTGTATTTCACGCTCATCCTCTCCCACCTGTGGAATGGGAAGTAAATGATTTCTATGCCATACCTTTACCCGACCCTCAAAGTCTTTGATGCGGTATACCGGGAGGCCAGGCATCTGAAACTCCACTTCATAGACACCGTCCCGCCAATGGTCGGCTAGCTTATGTTTTCCCAGTACTCCCAGGTTGCGGATGAGTATAACGTCACCAGGATGAATTTCACGGTGTTTGACCCTGTGGTCATAACGTTTTTTTATTTCCTGCGTTCAGTTTCTCTGTAGACTTTTCGGCCTGCTGATACGCTTGCTGCAAAGTCTCCTGAAGCCGCCTTACATATTTGAAGTGGTTGGCATTTTGAACTCCATCAGTGGATACTCTTAGTCGTATGTCTACGGGCAGCTGGGCCTCTCGCCTGAACATAAGGAAATAGGGAGAGAATCCAGTAGATTCATGTCGAGTACAATTGAACGCGTACACTAACGTTTCCACATGGCGGCTCCACTCTGCCTTCTGTGTCCCTGTTAGGGTTCCTAACATGTCCAGCAAAGTCCGATTAAATCGTTCAGGTAAGGCATCACCTTCAGGATGATAAGGAGTGGTTCGCGACTTAGTGATTTTCAGAATTTTTAGCAATTCCCGAAACAATTTACTTTCGAAGTCTCCGCCTTGATCAGAATGTAATCTGTTGGGAAGACCGTAATGCATGAAGTATTTCTCCCAGAGGACCTTGGCTACTGTAATTGCTTTCTGATCCTTGGTCGGAAAAGCCTGAGCATATCTGGTGTAATG
This sequence comes from Ascaphus truei, assembly GCF_040206685.1. Taxonomy (NCBI): domain Eukaryota; kingdom Metazoa; phylum Chordata; class Amphibia; order Anura; family Ascaphidae; genus Ascaphus; species Ascaphus truei. The sequence goes on along the minus strand of NC_134483.1, from coordinate 312,725,819 downwards.
ATCCGTGATGACCAACACATTACATATTCCTCGGGTGTCAGGCTCAATGCACAGGAAATCCATACACACTAAGTCCATGGGACCTGAGCTTTTCAGATGACCCTTTGGGGCTGCTTTTGTCGGAAGAGTCTTTCGTTGAATGCACCGGCCGCAATGTCGGCAATGGTGTTCCACCGCCTCTCGTATTTTTGGCCAGAAGAACCTATCCCTCACAAGTCCGAATGTTTTATCAATGCCTAGGTGACCATCTCCATCATGTTACACCCTCAGGACCATATGTTGGAGGTTCCTGGGAAGAACCAGTTGTCGCCTGCTTGGGTGATTGTGGTAGTTCACTACTCTATAAAGCAGACTGTCGCTTATCTCGAACATGTCAGCTTCCCTCATAAGAATGCCCACCACATCACTAGGTGCGCGCCTCAACAGATTTGGACGATTTTTCTGAATAGTGTAGCGTATGGTGCCGGCTACCGGATCATGACCTTGATATTGCACCATATCTTTCCAGGATATAATCTTGTCTGGAGTAAAGTGCATCCCACTAGCATCACAGTAAGCAGCCGGGATTACTTTGGACTCATACCCTAGAGAATCCACAACTCTTAATTCAGAAAAAGCTACTTGATCGTCAATATTGGCCGCAGTACAGCACATAGCCCTTAGTCCGGGTCCCGGGATCTCCTCCCACTGGTCATCATCCGGAGTGGCATTTAGTCTACGTCTTCTAGACAGTGCATCAGCTCCAACATTCAGAGGGCCGAACTTATATTTCAGAGTGAAATTGTCATTAGACAGAGCGGCCAGCCACCGATATCCAGACGCATCCAGCTTAGCTGAAGTCATAATATACGTGAGGGGATTATTGTCTGTTCGTACTTCGAAAGCAGAGATAATCATGGAGCTTATCCACCACAGCCCACTTCAATGCCAGAAACTCTAATTTATGCACAGGATAATTTTGCTCACTGGGTGTCAGGCTGCGACTGACGTACATTCATTGTTATGTTTAATTAATTAAATTTAATTTCAGCTACACATTTATATATATATATATTTTTATGAATTATTCATAATTTTGTTTTATTATGATTATTATATACTAAGTTCATGTGGTATCATTAATATTTTATTGAGTTATCATTATTGTTTTTAATATTTTTCTCATTTTTTTCATTTTTTGTTGGTTATTATTATCTATCATTAATACTGTATATATATATATATATATATATTTTTTTTCTTCCTTTAATATATTCTTTTTTATATTTTTTTATGTTCTCCTTTTTCTTCTTTTCCTTTTCTCTCCATTTTTTCTATTTCTTTTTTCCCTTTTTCCCTTCTTTCTTCCTTCTATTTTATAGGGCTGACCATTATTGACAGCTTTAGCTTCATTTTTTTATTGACGTTTTGGATTGTACCATTGAGGTTACCGTCATTTTGCTTTCTATTTTGCCCTTAGTTTGTTCCCTGCCCCTCTGGCCTCAGTCTTCACTTCCGCCCTTCTGACTGCCTGGTCGTCTTGGCGGTTCGCGCATGCGCGAGTTCGCACGCGCGGCCGTCACAACGTCATTGTGCGGCCCTTTTTGGCGCGAACGGATTAAGGTAAGAGGGGTATTTAGAGGATGTTTTAGCAGTGTGTATTATCCTTGATAAAGAACGCACCAGCGTTCGAAACGCGTTGGATTTTAGGTTTATGACCCAATAAAGTTTATATTTATTTTGGTATTGGGTCCTCTCTTTGCTCCGTTGGATCGTGCGCTCCTTTCCACTTCCTGCGACTGATTTAAGCTACAGGCCAAAGCCCTGTCGGGTGTTTCTGGTGTAGCACCGCGCCTAGTCCATTGAGACTAGCGTCCACATATAGAATGTAAGGTTGCTCTGGATCTGCATACGCGAGCACTGGCGCCGCCGTCAGGCTTCTCTTCAGGCCCAGGAAGGTCTGGTCACACTCTGGCGTCCATTTATCGCCAAACGACTGATGTGCGGATGCCGCTTTGCGTCCTGTGTCCTTAGGATATATAATTTAAGGAGGTTGTTGAGTGGTTTGGCCTGGCGGGATTACCCTTCCATAAAATGCCGGTAGTACCTGCAGAAACCCAGGAAAGAGCGCAGTTCCATAACATTGTCCGGCCGCGGCCAGTTCACTACAGCTTCTACCTTGGCCAGATCAGTGGCTATTCTTTCCACTGACACTATATGTTCCATGTAGGTCACTGAAGTTCGGCATAACTGACATTTATCTAGAGACAACTTCAGCCCTTCTTTTGCCAGATGGTCCAGCACTTTTAGGAGCTGTGTCTCGTGTTGCTCCAGCGTCTTCCCGAATACGATGATATCATCCAGATACACCAGACACTCTCTCGGTTCATATCTCCTAGGGTTTTCTCCATTAGCCGCTGGAAGGTGGCCGGTGCTCAACAGATGCCCTGCGGCATACGAGTGAATTGATAGAAACCTAAAGGGCAGATGAAGGCTGTCTTTTCTTGATCCTTTAGGCTCATGGGTACTTGGTAATACCCAGACCTTAAATCCAGGATGCTGAACCATTTGCTCCCATTTAAGCCGTTCAGAATTTCTTCTATACGAGGAAGGTTATACTGATCCAGCACCGTGCGATTATTCAGTGTCCGATAGTCCACACACAGTCTCACGGATCCATTCTTCTTCCTCACGACCACAATGGAGGAGGCGTAGGGACTCCTTGACTCCGTAACAATCCTGGCTTCTTACATCTCGTGTATCACATTTCATACATCATCGACATCCCTAGGGGTGATGCAGCAAGAGCATTCACGGAAAGGGGTCATATCACTCACGCGGATAGTATGTTGGGCACTGCGACTGCACCCCACATCCGTTTCGCCGGTGGAGAACACCTCTCGTCGGTCCTCTAACTCAGCCCTCAGCCGGTCTCTCCATTCGTCTGGCAGCACTGAAGATCCAAAGTCGAAATCCAACCTTCCGTTGGGATCGTGGGCGACCGCGGAGTTATTGTGAAACGGTTCTTCTACAGAGCTGACAGGATATATTTGTTACGCCGGTTCTGCCCGCAGACCAGACCCATCCCCTGAACTGAAGTGGGAAGTGGTAACACATGCACCGCAGCAAAGGGAGCGTGTCCGGAGTGTGGTATTAAGCGTTGCCAGGCCAGATGTAGTAAGGTAGACAATACTTGCCGGTACCGGGTGTAGAAGTATAATTGTGATTGTCACGCCAAGGTCAGGGAGCGGAAAGTGGAGGAAGATGGAAGTCCAAGCCGTGTTCGAGGAGAGCCAGAGAGTGCGTAATCCGAGGAGTGCCGAGGTCTGGGAGCCAAAGGGAGTAGTCGTACGAGCCGTGTCAGAATCTGTGAAATCACCAAGAGTAGATGTATCATCCATGCAGAGACAATGTCGAGCGAGGACTGAGAGGACAGAGAAGCTAGATAAAGCAGGGAGGTCCAATCAGGAATGGGGGCGGGTCAGGAGGAACTGCAGGGAGACTCTCCTGATTGGTGCAGCCATTACAAGCCAGGTGAATCCTAGTACTGCAGTGAGAACCGGCCGTGCGGCATGCGGGGGCGGAGCCTGAGGTCCGGGGGGCAGGAAGAAGAGTGTGCACTGTGCCCACGCTCCGTAAAGCACTTGTGCGCGCGACCCGGGCCGGTGGAAACTGCGGGTAGATGGGAACGTGCCCGGCACCGAGGAAAGGGAATAGCAGCGGAATCGCCAAGGGAGGTGATCCAGCGAGGGCAGCAGGGACGAGGAGCCGCAGAGGCCGGTAAGGCAGGGTTGCGCAGTGCGTCCAGGGTCTCCCTGAAGGTAGAGGATGTTCTGTGTGGAGGACGCAGGGGACGCCGAATCCTAACAATATTCGACCCAATCTCTGTCATGCATCAATAGCCATATGTGACGACTCAGGAGATTCCTTCCCCTCCTTGTCCCTCTCTTCCATCTCCTGTTGCCCCTTCTACTCCTTCCCACTCCTCTCCTTTGCCTTCCACCTCTCTCCCCTTGCCGCAGCGCATTCCCCGCAGGTCTCGCATACCCACGCGGTCCCTGAGTCCCTCCTATGATCCTCCCCACTCCCTCTCTCCCACGGTGCCCGCATTACCTTCCGCCGTGGTGGAACCCGTCCCATTGCCTCATCCCTCCATGGTGCCCACGGCGCGGCATTACGCGTGCCTGGTGACGCGACCGGTGCGTGTGCTCCCTCAGCCCACGATGGACACGCGCACACGCTCCTCCGCTGGTCTCCCTGATCTACCTGCTCCCGCCTCCCTGCCTCTGCATGCCGTCTCGCGGTTGCAGGTCACGCGCGCGTTCCCCTTCTCTGGGCTTCGGGCTCCTCCTGCATCCTTCCCTTGCTCCGTGCGGTCCCTCTCTGTGTTGCAACCTGTGCGCGCGCATCCCCAGCTTATAGAGGGTGTGCGCACATGCTCTTCTTATCCTGTTCCCCATGTCTCCGCCTCCCAAGCCCTCCAGGCCATTCCCCTGACTGCCCCTTCTGTCTCCTCTTCTTCTCTCCCTGTCCTATCCCTGTCGTCTCCCACTTCTCTCTCTACTCCTCCCCTCTCTCCTATTGGTATGTCCTCCTTTATAACCGTGTCTGTCCACTTCTTCTTCGCTCTGCATAATTCCTGTTTCCCTGTGTGTACCTGACCTATGCTGTGCTCCCTCTGTGTTCCTGTTTGTAGAGGGAGAAAAGGGGTGGCCCGGGATTAAAGGGGTTACACCCCATTTGGCCATCCCCTGACCTCACCAGGGAGACAAGGGGTTATCTGGGCTGAGACCCAGAACTGTGATTTAACTCCTGTTATGACATGTAAATGTGTATTCCCCTTGTTCCCCTTGTTTTATTGTAACATCTGGTTAATCGGTGTCTGCATCACACACACACTGGGATCCATCCGGGAGCACAAGGGTTAATAGTTGTATAGTGATTATAGCCCTTTGTGTAATTTTCCCACCTTTTCAGGCACCATTTTGCAGGCTCCCATAGGCCGCCATTGGAACACCATGTATTTCAATGGCGAATCTTGCTGTCGAGTCCTGTTCCTGAGAAGACCAGCAGATGGCGTCCGAGAGGGAGGGCGGCGGTTTCCCATTGAAAGTCAAGGGGCTCATTGACTTCAATGGAGAAATCCTCGAAAGAGCTTTCCAGGAACGAGTTGGCTGCCGTCCAAACTGCTTAACTGCAAAGCGGATACATTTTCAATAGGAGAGCTTTGATCACTTACAAGTCAAGTTCAACGACAAGTGGCGTGGGAATAAACAGTTCTAGGGCACCTAGAAATAAAATTCTTTCTGTCCCTAGTTCCTAGACCTCCCCCCACTCGACCACAACCGGGTCCCCGTATCCTGGACCCCCGATAAGGGTCGAACCGAGAAGAGCGAGAGGCGCCATAGGTTCCAATGGCGGCGGCAGAAACAGCTCAGGAAAACGGCTAAGTGTCAAAAGCTGAAATTTGGTAATCCATAGCTCCGGTTCCGGAGGGCCCAGAGGATCGGGGTTTGGGGTATCTGTAGCCACTGCTCCGGCATCGCTGCAGAACCATCCTTGACCCTCTTGGACCAACCCGACGGAGTATGGACCCCCTTGAAGGTTCGGGATTTTTCCCATAGACTCCAATGGCGGCCAAACCCCGTTGACCGGCTACGGAGGAAAACCCCATTGACTTCAATGGCGGCGTCGCCCCGTTGAAAGTCTATGGCGGGGATTCCCATAGCCGCCAACAGCGGCGGTTTGCCATTGAAAGTCTATGGTGGCGAAGCCCGTTGTTTTCAATGGGGATTTCGTGAAAAACCGTGATTTAATTTACAGCGGAGATTTGTGTATTAAAATGTGAAACGGTTTCAAGTGTATTTGTGTATCTCCGGTTCCTAAGGTCGTAGCAAGTCGCAAATTGGACCATAGGGTGTCCCAGTTCCGGCATTGAGAATTGGGGAGTTTGGACCTGCTGGACCCAAAGGAAACGGATATTTTAATATGTTCATGTTTTATCCAACATACTGTATTTCAAGTTATGGGTAAAAGCCAGAGGAAATTCCTTTGCATACCAGGGTAGCATATGGCCAGAAAGGCGACCCAATATCTAGGACCTGAGTATGTTTCAAAGGGTTTTGTCACCTCCACTGTTTGCATGAGAGCGGAGATCACTCAAACCAGAGCAGTCTTCAAGTGTTCCATTTCACACCTCACAACAAAGGGTTTCCTGCCAGATATTCCGTTTGGTAGACTAGCTGGCATTCCTGATGTAGAGGAGGGGTTATAGAAATGAGACCCCAGAGCTCTACTGCGCATGTACCAACTAGCAGGGGGGCATGTGTCAAAGTGTTCCCACGTTAACGAGTGGCTAGAGGTAATTGAAAACCAATCCACGGTACTCAATGTTAAGGATAGGGCACAAAAGGTTTATAAACTGTTGTTCCCCCTTTATCCTTTGTCTTCTAAATATCATCTGAATGCTACCTGATTGCGAGAGAATTGCTATGCTTCATACTTCTCATTCCCTAACCCCAAAGTAAGTGTACTTCTTATTTGTTACTGTATTATTCGTGTGTTCACCTATCCAAAGGAATAAATATACTTTATTATATCTAAGACACGTTCAGTTCGACCCAGTGATTTGTGTAACCTTTAATACCTGTGACAGGCTATCGTCACACTGTTGTTTCCTGCTCCTGTGGTATCTTGGATTTCCCTGGCTTTGACCCCTGCTTGTCCTGGACTACTCTGCTCTCTGGTATCCCTTGAACCCTGCTACGCATACTACTTCGCTTACCTCTGGCTTCCTAGAACCTGGTTTATACTCTGACGATTCTAACCTCTGGACTCCTGGACATTGGCACACGGACACAACTATTCCTACGGACATCCCCAAGCGTTGCAAGTATAACTAAGAACTCTTCCAACAGGCCCAGCAACGCCATACCACACTCCGGGCTTGCTCCCACTGCTGTGAGTGTGTGGTATCATACCGTTCCCACCTCAGTACTGGGGTCTAGCCAGGTCTGCGGGCATACAGGCGTGACACCATAGTGAAAGGAGACAGACTTTTCACAGACACAAAGGTCCGACGGGGAATTGAGGCTGCCCAGTCTCTTATCCCTGGTATTATCTTGTACCCTCTCTGAATATTCTCCTTCGGGGTGCTCTCCAAAGAGAATAGATGCTCAGCTTCATTTCGATCCATGTAGGAACACCAGGCGGACATCCTCTGTACTCCCCCCGGCGGAATTTCAGTCAGCCCGGCTCGCCCGCAGAATAGCAGTCCATAGCTATCAGGTGTGGACACATTAGGGTCCCCTTCCACCTTGACGAGCTGTAGCTGAAGGCTGGACATAGGCAATTCATTTGTCTCGTGTAAATAGGCTCAAATGACTGAACGCACAATATCAGCGTTAGTTCCCAGAATGATCGGATATTTAGGCAACTCCTGCGGTTCCGGGCAAACTAGTGCCTCCACTTCCATAGGGTGGGATTTCCCAGTATTCAGCTGCTGGATCTCCAAACACACCGTTACAATGCCGTCAATGGGGTAGTCTTCATTGCTCAATCCTCTTACGTTCATATGTTATGCTGACCTCAACGGTCTCTTCTGAAGGTGTTGATCATAAAACCCTCGGTATATAATGGTCACCCGGGACCCGGTGTCCAGCAACGCAGAGGAATAGATGCCATCCACTAAGACGCGTATGAGGGCTACAGGTCCTACTCGGGTGGTTTCATCAGTGGTGGGGCTGTCCCCAGCAGCAAGGGCTCCAGCTTGGTCATCTGCCGGTCGGGGCCCCATCTCTTCAGAGGACTCCGGGGTTCCCCCATCTGCTGTGTATACCCCACAGACCATAACGTTAGGAGGATATTTCTTGGGAGACGGACTCCTGTCTCGGCCCTCACCCATAGAGCAGTCGTAGGACATGTGGCCCTTTCTTCCACACTTGAAACACACGGCGTGCAGCGGTTGTAGTGAGGGGAAACCCTCTCGGAATATTTTGGCTTGTCTACCGCTGACTTGACGGGGTTTTCCTCCCTCTTCTCGCTAGGCCCCTTGCTCTTGGGTGTAGAGGATCCCTTGGATTTCTGAGGAGAATGGAGTAAATAGATAAGTTCCTTGACTTGTTGAAGTAAGCCAGTGAATGTGGGAGGACTCCCTCACGTGAGGTTGTCACAAATCATGATAGCTATGGGGTGATTGGGACAGGAACCCCGCAGATACTGCTTACGAAGGTATTCATCCATTTGTAAAGCAAGCACGAACTTGCGGTGAAGCAAAGGCCCCAGAGCTATTTGAACACGATGGATGAAAAACGACAATTCTTCTCCTTCCTTTTGATTGATGGCATAGTACTTAGCCCAAAGGGCTCCTTTATTTTCCGCAACCCCATAGGCTTCCGTCATAATCCGGGAAGTTAGGTCAGGGTGTTGCTCCCGATGAATACTGACCAGAGAAGAAGCAGGGGGTTTCAAACACTCCATGAGACATTGTCGTTTGACGGCCTCTGTACAGGTCCATTCCTCTATCACTGTCCGTGTGTGTTCTTTCCAAGGTTCTATCCCCTCTTCTCCGGTTGGTGTGGGAAGAACCCCAGAGAAGGCTTTCAGTTTCCGGTAATTTTGGGAGTGAGACGCCAGGGTTAAAGCCTCGACTAATGGCAGTAGACTTGGCTGGGAAGCCAACTGACTTATCTTTTCTGTGAGCTTTTGCAGCATATCCCTACACAGCTCCGCTTCCTCTGACACACAGGAACTGGGACGGCTGAGTTCAGACCGACAGCTACCAACCTCGTTTTCTGGATAATTGACAGATAAGGGCATCTGACACTCTTCCCTGTGCACTTCGGTTTGGGTTTCCACTAAAGGATAGATAAGCGGACTTCCGCCTGGTGGCGCATTAGGGAGCTGCAGAAACTGGGGGGCCTGCGGCTCCATGAGGGCAAGGTCTCTGCGACAATTAACCAGGAAGGTATTCCACTGGGGTCCTTGCTTATTTGAACATCCACCAGGCGGGCTTTTGAAAATCCGGGTAATTGCCTTAATGCCGTTTGCAACGTCTCTAGAGGCAGGGCGATATGTACCGGACTCACTGCGACCACCCGACGCGAGGGCGTGTGTTGCTGCCGCGCCCAGTCGCATACACTCTGGCGGGAAAGTAGAGCCATGACTTACACAGATAGTTTATTTGATTTTTGGGCACCCCAGGTCTTGATCTCAGCAGCGCCTCCAAATGTAGCCCTGTTTCCCCTAGAATACAGGAAGACTACCGATGCTTTATAACCTGTTGGCTCACAGGGCCTGAGCCTCTGCCACGGAGAGCCTGGGGCAATATGTACATATGTATGGTCTCTTACCAGATGCAGCGCCTCCACCTGCGATGGCTCCCAGCAGAGCGGGAGTTGTTCCTCGCAGGACACCAATACAATACACCACACAGTATGTAAAAGAACTACTATCTTTACTAACGGCAATCATAACCTCATATGCATAACATTTCCGTATTCTTCCCCAAGGAGACACAACTAGCCAAAGCATCTCGCAGGATGCAACCCACCACCGTGTTCCCCACACCGTGTCCAATGTCCCACATCTCAAACCCCCAAGTGTGTGTGGTGACTGCGCAGCCACTAGAATGAGAATGTTATAGTTGGTGCACTTAGTAGAGATTACCTGCTGAGCGCTCCTGCACTCAGACTAGCAGAACAACTTCGCAAAGGATCCGCAGACACGGGGCCTTCCGCGATGCTCCTCCGGGGCGATCCCACCTGGGTGGATAATAATGTCTCTGAGAGGTCTGGTCCCAAACCTCTGGTACAACTCTGCAGCGACGCTGTGTCTCTGTCCTAACACTACTGGGGCAGGTTCCTAGTCTAGGGCCTGTCCCTGTAGTAACCACAAACTGTCTGTGACTCAGGGCCTAACTGGGGCCAAGGGGGGGAGTTGTGGCTTAGTGTAGAGGCTACTTGCCTCTCTACACACCGAGCTCCTACCTCTTCCCCTTCCTGGTCTGGACTAAGCAACGTGCTCCCCTGCGCAACCTCCTATCCTCTTCCTGCAGAGTTCCTATCGCCCTATTGGCTTCCTGGCGTCACCTGGTCTGACTGAGGCTCATGTGACTTGTAGTTCCCCGCTCTAGCCCTTCTCCTATTGGTCTGGGCTTTGCGCGCTACCGCAGCCACTCCTTGCTCATGCGCGAACTCTCTTCCAGCGCCGTCACCTACAGGACTCACTGCGCATGCGCGAGTACCAAAATGGCGGCGCCCTGAGCGCTCGGGCCACCGCGGAGCCTCACATGCACCGGAGCGCTCCCTGCACACTCTGCAACCTTTCCTGACTCTCCCATTGCAGCAGAGGTAATGGCAAACATGGGGGGCCGGACTACACAAACAAACCCCTCCCCACCACCCAAATACATACAAATAAAAAAAATACACTTACCTTGGGGAATGATCTCATGTCTCCTGCCGGGCCCAGTGGCTATGTGGGACCCTGACGGCGCTGCAAGTTGGGCTTGACCTCTGGCTGGGCCCGGCTGCTGGTCCTCTCATTGCCGCCGGGCCCGGCTCTCCCCCAGGTGCTGGCCACCCACACTGTCCTATCCCGAGCTTCTGACGCTGGCAAGTGTCTGACCTCCCTCTCATGCCGGTGCGCGTCGGAAGCTGAGCCCAGCTCACACCGGGACACGCTGAAGTCAGAAGCTTGGCGTGGAACACTGTTAGTGAGAGAGGCCAGCACCTGGGGGAGAGCCGGGCTCGGTGGCAATGAGAGGACCAGCAGCCAGGCCCGTCAGAGATCAAGCCCAACTTGCAACGCCAGTCGGTCTGGGCTGAGACGTTTGTTGGTGGCCCTGCAGTGAGTTAATTCACTGGCTGTCAGGGAGGCCCAAGACTAATAGGTCACAAGAGTGAGTTTCAGGCTCCTTCAGAACTGAGCGGTTAAAAGGGCTGATCTGTCTAGTGACAGCATGAGCGTGGAAGAAAAATAGCATCAAGAGTGGGTGTTTGCAGCACAAGTGAAAAAGTCCAGCAGCTAAAAACAGTGCAAGATGCTTATAAATGTACTTTATGTTGCTTTAGCTGAAAATGGGAGAACATTAAGTTCTCATTTTTCACAGTCAGATTGTAAAGCTTAATTTCCACACATCCAGTCCCCAAAAATGCCTTTACGTATGACTTAAAATGACCTTGTCCATATATTTCATTGTGAAGTCCTCCTGTAAACAATACAAGCTAATGAAAAGCCATGATCTATGACATCTGTGCTTTTTTTTATAACCTCATTCAATTGCCACCATTTGTAATGTATAATATGAACTGCTAACACTTTTATTTCTATTGCCTTTGGATACTACATGAAAAATTAGCATAGAGAACATAGTACTAATAATATGAGAATATATGACTAATTATTATTTTGAGTAATGTAACGGGTATTCCTTATCTGATCGACCCACCCAATCTCATATTGGCCCCTGTGGTCTATCCAGTTCCCATTACATGGTCGTGTCTGGTGGTGCACCTGTTGGAAACAGGACAAATGAGTCTCCCGCATGATGGTGTTCGGGGATTGTCAATCCAGACAGGCAGCTGAGGTAGTGTGTGCGAGTCCTACCTATATCATGTGCAGCGCCTCCACCTCATCAGGGTCTATGCGTCCGCAGGGAGATGGTTGTGATGAGGAACTTCTCTGCCATCCTCTGTAGAGTAACTCCAGACTCACACATGAGGGTATCTTTTATCAAGAGCATATTTATTGTTCGTAAATGGGCCAGCTGCCCCTCACAGCCAGCTTCTTAGCCGCACATTTCGTTCTGCTGTCCCTTTGAAAGGTACGCCCTCCCAATGGAGTGGGATCCCCTCTCCCCGTAGGGAGATCACCCCTGTGCCAGGTCCCTGGACACAGTGTAGGCCTTGTTGCTTGTTAACCTTGAACTGGGCCACTAGTTACTGCACTAGTGGGCCTCGCACTCTCAAGTCTCAACCCAGACTTGTTCCTTTGTCCAACCAACTAACTTTGGGCAGTGCTGTGCCTTATATACCTCAGGAAACAGGCACATCTCTGATGTCACTAACTGTGGACTCAGAGTATGTAGCCACTCCCTTCCATACATATGACACCTCACCAGGGTGTGAGGGCAAACCTCCATGATTACTTCTGGCAACCCTGTAATTTACCAGGTATACTGCCAGCATGAGAGGAACTGCAGACCATTTTACAGCATGGCTACAGTAATAACATTATTTTTCTTATGTAGCAGCACAGTACGAACAAACGTGACATTACATGGTTGAATACAGGAGAGGGTGCTACCTCTGAATTGGGCTTCCTAGGAAGCTGGAAAACATGGAAAAAAAGAGAGGAAAGACAATTATTTGGATGAGATGTACACCTATAGATGAAGGTTAAGTTATTCCAATATATGGTTAATGATCTACTGTGTAAATAAAATGTCACTTTTAATAATGGAGCAAAATCAAAGAAAATAGAACAGGACCTCCTGGTGATGACCAAAAAAATTACATAAATAATGTATCAATTGTTAATTAAAAAGTTATTCATTTATTGATGAAGCAAATAATACAAAGAAATATTAAAATACAGTGTCTGAGGGCAAATACACTAGTGTGCGAACTACTATCTAGTATATTGATAAATTATGATTACAAATGTATCCTGACTTATTAGTGATGAAGTGAATTTAGCACTGTAAGAGGGACTTATCACTGTTTAAATAAAGCAGCCTCAGAGCTCTGAGAATCCAGCAGAGAGGGAGTTAATTGCAGCCACTCTATTTACTAGTCTCCACCTGGACTAATGAGAGATCTGAGAAAAGCCTGATGTGAGAAACAGGAGAGAGATTCCTTAGCTCACATTTGGGCTGACAGAAGGAGAGCAGAGAAGCCTGAACACAGACACTGTCTTGAGCACAAAGGCTGTGCTGAAATCAAGACACCCAGATAACCAGAGACCTATATTTCCTGGAGATAGAGGACCCAGGAACCTGCCAGAGAATGACATGGAGGGCCACCTGCTTAAGATACTTCCTGAGACTTTGGGGTGAGCGGCTGGTAATGGAATATCCCTCCAGTCCAGCAGATAGTGACTGGGGAAGTAAGTTAGCCCTTACAAAGGGATAGGGGTTTGTTATGTTGTTGGTTTTGTATGTTTTGCCTGGATAAAGGAACAGGCTCAATAAAGCCAAGATATAATTTCACCCTAAAACAGTCTCCATTTGCACTCGCTGTGCACACATCTGTTACAAGCACAAAGCACACATGCTTACCAAAGATGGGTTAATGTCCCTGAGGTTGCTAAAACTCTAAGGGGCCTCTGCAGTAAAGGTTAAAAAAAAAAATATCGCCATTTAAATCGCCGTTTTTGGAGCATTGCGATCACGGTATTCAGAAAGCCTTCATTACCTGTCATAGCAAAATTCCCAAAGCAAGCGAGTTGCTGCCAGCGATAGGATCGACCCTCTGAAAAGGCCTAACACAGCGATTCATTTAAATCTCGCCCGAAAATTATGTTTTTTAATATACATTTAATTCCTAGTGTAGATGTGCAGGGGGTCTCCGTAGCCGAACCGCGTTGGTTTGAGGTCCGGGGACCCCCTGCTTCCCGAGATACAGGTCTCTTTATGGGGTGCCGGTATCTCCTATGCATGGAAATGTCACGATCACGTGACGTGGGACGTCTCCATGCATAGGAGATACCGGAGACCCCTGCACATCTACACTAGGAATTAAAAACATTTACTAAGCATCAATACACCACCCCCCCCCCTCCTGCCCCCCCCCCATAATGTAAAACCAGTATTTATTTTTTAACATACAGGATTCATACCCCAGGCCTACGGTAGTCCCCGGTGGGCCCGACGGGTGACCGCAGGCCCCACAGCGCACCAGAGGCGGGTGCGCACAGGTGTCTGGGGGTCTCCGGGTGGTCCCGCTAGGTGCCGTGGGCCTCCAGGTGGTCCCTGCGGGTCACCATGGGCCACAATGGGGTCCACGGGTGGGCCCGCGAGGTTCTCGGGGTCCCCGGGTCATCCCAACAGGTGTCTGAGGGTCCTCAGGTGGTTCCTACTGGGTCTGGGGGTCCTCAGGTGGTCCCTGCGGGGCCCCCACAGCTGTGGGGCCCCCGGTTCTTCCCCACAGGTGTCCCCCGTGGGTCCGCAAGTGGTACCCGTGGGCATCTGGGGGTCCTCAGGTGGTCTCAAGAGGTCCCCGCAGACCTAAGGTACCAACCCTGTATGTCAACAAAATAAAACATGGCCTACATTTCAATCAATCCCCCCCCCACCAAACACATACAGTACAGTAATGGGCAAAATAACTATTATCCAGATATGGATAATAGATTATTTGCCCATTATTAAACACAACATTAACCAGCATAAATAAAGTAAATAAATACAGTTCTACTTACCACAGCAATATGATGGGCGTCCTCATCACGATACTGCAGGTCCCGGTCCTCCGTTGCCAGAAAGCATACATACATAATAAATACAATCTAATGGCCCCTAACCCCTTAAAGCTTTTTACATTTTTTTTTACTTCAATAGCTTCATGTGTGCAATCTCTATTTACCTAAAGAACTGTATAGCTGCAGGTCAATCCGTTCTCCATATATTGATCGGCGAAATTTGGCGACATTTTTAAAGCTGTGATTTTGTTTATAATTTGCCTCCGGCAGTCAGTGGAAGACTCATGAATATTCATGAGTCTCCCAGTGACGTGTGCTCGCTCCCGATCTGCCGCTGTGTGGTGCCCCCTTCTGCCCGATCCCTGTGGCTGTCAGCCTGCGTGAGATGGAGGGGGCTTGCGCCGCCAGTGGGGAGGGGGGAGCGGGAGATGTGTTTCACTTCTGCCCCGATCCTTGTGCCTGCCTCCCTGCCCGTGCGGGAGATGCAGGGGGGTTGCACTGCCTTGTGGGGGGTGGGGAAGGGAGGGGGGAGTGGGAGATGTGTTTCACTTCTGCTCCGATCCCTGTGCCTGCCTCCCTGCCTGCGCGGGAGATGCAGGGGGGTTGCGCTGCATTGTGGGGGGTGGGGAAGGGAGGGGGAGCGGGAGATGTGTTTCACTTCTGCTCCAATCCTTGTGCCTGCCTCCCTGCCCGCGCGGGAGATGCAGGGGGTTGCACTGCCCCCGTGGGAGGGGGGGGGGTTGTGTCCCGGAGCAGTGGTGGCAGCAAGGTGGTGAGTATGTGTGATTATATGTGTGTGTGTGTGTGTGTGTGTGTGTGTGTGTGTGTGTGTGTGTGTGTGTATATATGTGTGTGTATATATGTGTGTGTATATATGTGTGTATATATGTGTGTGTGTGTGTGTGTGTGTGTGTGTGTGTGTGTGTGTGTGTGTGTGTGTGTGTGTGTGTGTGTGTGTGTGTGTGTGTGTGTGTGTGTGTATATATTGTGACAGAGTCACTGACTCAGTAGGCTGTGACAGTGAATGGAGAGATGCTGCAGCCAGATCACTGAGTGTTAATATCCTCAGACAGAGAACGCACAGCTGAAGACTGATTAAACAGGGGCTGAACTATCAGTGAAACAAGTGCTTTAAAAAGCAGGAAGTTGCTCACACAAGGTGAGCTTGTTTTTCCACAGGAAGGTGGAGAGAACTCTCCCGGCTGGAAGCCGTTGCTGTTGCTCTGGTCCCCAGTCCTGCGAGGAGCAAGGCTGCTGGGACCAGCTGGGACCCCAACCCAGGATAAAGATACAGATTGCTGCGACGCTGGACACAGCTTGCTCCCCCGGAACCGTGTTCCTGTTTGCGGTTGGAGCTGCATTACAGATAAGACTTTATTATTATGCTTATTGGTTATCCTTTGTGTAGCATGTTTTGGGCATGACCAGATTAGCTGGCTGTCCTGTTAGTAAGGGCTCAAGAAGTGAGTTAGTGTCCCTAACGGGACTAGGCTTTAATTTGCAAGAAAGTAGTTTCTTAAAGGGACAGTGCACCCGTACTTATTTTGGTTGTGGCTAATAAACCACTAGTGTTTAAAGTTTCACCATCGTGTCAAGCGTCTTACTGACACCACCGCGAGGCCGTCCTGCCACAATATATATATATATATGTGTGTGTGTGTGTGTGTGTGTGTGTGTATATTAGTGTGTCCCAGTCACCCACACTCACCCTCTCCCGCCCACCCACCCACCCTCTAACACCCACCCACTCACCCTCTCCCGCCCGACCACCCACCCACTCACCCTCTCCCATACTCACCCTCTCCCATACTCACCCTCTAACTCACCCACCCACCCACTCGCCCTCTCCCACCCACCCACTCACCCTCTAACTCACCCTCTCCCATCCACCCACCCACTCACCCTCTAACTCACCCTCTCCCACCCACCCACTCACTCACCCTCTAACTCACCCTCTCCCGCCCACCCACCCACTCACCCTCTAACTCACCCTCAACTCACCCTCTCCCACTCACCCACCCACACACCCTCTCCCGCCCACCCACTCACCCTCTCCCACCCACCCACTCACCCTCTCCCGCCCACCCACTCACCCACCCACTCACCCTCTCCCTCCTGCCCACCCACCCACTCACCCTCTCCAACCCACTCACCCACCCACTCACCCTCTCCCGCCCACCAACCCACCCTCTAACTCACTCACCCTCTAACCCACTCACCCTCTAATTCACCCTCTCCCGCCCACCCACCCACTCACCCTCACCCACCCACCCACTCACCCTCTCCCACCTCTCCCCCCCACCCACTCACCCTCTCCCGCCCACCCAGTCACCCACTCTCCCTCTCCGACCCACCCTCTCCGTCACCCACCCTCTCCCTCACCCACCCTCTCCCTCACCGACCCACCCTCTCCGTCACCGACCCTCTCCGTCACCCACCCTCTCCGTCACCCACCCACCCTCTCCCTCACTCATTTATATCTGGCTTTTTTTACTAGATTAGTAAGGAACTATGTACAGTAACAAGGACTAGTATGTGTGCGTGTGCGCATGTATGTGCGTGTGTGCATGTGTATATGTGTGCATGTATATATGTGTGCGTGTATGCATGTATACGTGTGTGCATGTTTGTGTGTGTGTGTATATATGTGCGTGTGTGCATGTTTATGTGTGCGTGTGCGCATGTTTGTGCGTGTATATGTGCGCATGTATGTGTGTGTGTGTGTGTGTGCACATGTATATGTGTGCATCTGCGCATGTTTATGTGTGCGTGTGCGCATGTTTATGCGTGCGTGTGCGCATGTTTGTGTGCGTGTATATGTGCGCATGTATGTGTGCGTGTGCGCATGTATGTGTGCGTGTGCGCATGTTTGTGTGCATGTGCGCATGTATGTGTGCGTGTGCGTATGTATGTGTGCGTGAGCGCATGTTTGTGTATATGTGTGCGTGAGCGCATGTTTGTGTATATGTGTGCGTGTGCGCATGTATATGTGTGCGTGTGCGCATGTATATGTGTGCGCGTGCATATATATCTATATCATACAAACACATACATACACACCTAAGCTCTGGAGGGTCCTGTGCCTGCAAAATGTCTCTGTAAAGTGCTATGTAAAACTAGCAGCGCTATACAAGAACAAGCCATTATTAATTTTAATAACACACATTGAATTATACACATTCACACAAAATTAAATATACATATTGTTTACAGTATTATATATACAGATTTGATTTTAAATGAGTTGTTAATATTTAACATTAACTACACACGTGCAATGGAATAAGGTTTAAATAATTAATTCTGAGCTACTCTCCTTTTCTGCTGCTTCTCTGTCAGTTCTGTGGGGAAGATCATGTGACCAGGCAATGACTGATACATTTGTGCTCATGCACGTGCACGGCTGTGGAGGGGGCAGGACTCACAAAGGGGTGTGCCAGAGCCTGTTACATTAAAGGAAGGGGTTGTGCCTTTCTAAAGGGTTGCTATAGAAACAAAAATGCTCGTTACATTAGAATAAATAAAAAATTGTCTTTCAAAGTTGTTTTTTAAAAAAAAGAAAATGCTACAAGTATTTTCTCACAGTACAGAACTGATTTATTAAAAAAAACACACATGCAGGATATTGACTGAACTGCAGCTTTAATAACCTTAGCGGTTAATAACCGCTATAGTCATTAAGAGGTTAACCCACCCTGTCCTGCTACCCACCCTCGAGGCCTAACCACCCACCCCGGACCCACTATACCCATTGAGTAATATAGTGGTACATCACACACATATAATAATATGGGCATGATAAGCCTCTATAGCAATCAATGGGCACCTTAATAAAAATACATTATTGCTCAAAACACACAATAATAAAACATTACAAAACTCCAAAAAAACACAATTCACTAAATAAAAACAATAGCTAATGCAATTAATACAAGCAATAACAAGATCAACAATTAATTAATTAAACCAGTAACCAATCGAAAAAAATAATTAATACAACAGCAATGAATTAATTGAAACATTAACCTACAAAGAAATGAATTATTTAAAAAAATATAAAACAAAACCAAAGCATTAGCCAACACAACACATCATTAATTCAAAACGAAAATCAATCTGCTACATTTTATTTAAATAAAGCAGCAAAATACCAAAACAATTACATCCACATACTGTAATAAACTGACATTGCAAAAATCAACATCAATACAAAGCAAGAATGCCCCAAAAATATTGTACTAATAATGTATATTGATCTGTATCCTAAAGTGGTACAGATGAATACATTATCAATCAATGTGCCAATATATATATATATATATATATATATATATATATATATATATATATATATATATATATATATATATATATATATAAATATATATATATATATAAACAGTGGTCGACAAATCACCCAAAAATCTACTCGCCGAACAAAAAAATCTACTCGCCACCTAGTCCCGCCCCCAACCCCACCCTAGTCCCGCCCCCAACCCCACCCTAGTACCGCCCTCAACCCCACCCCCACCCTAGTCCCGCCCCCAACCCCGCCCTAGTTCTGCCCCCAGAAAATAAAAATTGAATAAATTCCTAGTAAGAACAACATTCGTTTTTGACATAAGTTTATTTATTGTATTACATTATACTACAATTAGTCCTGGTTACGCGTGTGCATGTGTTTGTAAATGTTACATTTACAAAAAAAAGCCAGGTGTGAATGACTAATTTCCTGCACCCTTTATCCAGTGTCTGGATATCACATATTCACAATATCTAAAGCAGCACTCCCACCTGGGATCTTACCTGATCCGCAGTCCCTCAATGTCCAGGTACCCTCATTCCCGCAATGTTATAAGTTGGAGGGGAGGTGTTTTCTACCTGTCTTCTGGTTTAGGGGGGATTCGATGTCTCCCGTCTGAAGCTTGAGAGTGGGACCAGAGGGGACTTGGCCCTTCACTCACCCTCTCTGCCCCCAATAAGCATTACAATATGTACTACCCACCAATACACAACCCACCCACCCGTATGTGTCCCCACATAAAACCATTTTTTTTTTCTGCACAGGATTGATACCAGAGGCCAGCGGGGGTCCTCGGGTGGTCCCCACAGGTGTCCGGTGGCCCCGTAGGTGGTCTCTTTGGGTGTCTGGAGGCCGCACGAGTGTCCAGGGACCCTCAAGTGGTCCCCGCTGTCCTGCAGTATCAATCCTGTGCAGAAAAAAAAACTTTGCAATACATTCAAATAATTAACCCCCCCCCCCACCAATACATACAGTACAGCAGGCCTGCACAACATGTGGCCTCTCTGTGCGGCCCGCGATGACTCCGGCCGGGCGCCAGTTAATAAAATAAATTTGAAAAAAATAAAAAAAATGACGACGAATCCACGCGGTCCCGGCGCGCATGCGCAGGGCGATCAGGGCCCGCTCCCCCCCACAACTGCTCCCAATGTGGAACGGAGGGAGAAGTACCAGCCAGCTCCTCCTGCTGCCTGCTTCCCACCGCGGCCAGCTTCCTGCGTCCCCCCGAGCTCACCGCCTGTGCCCCCCCCCGAGCCAACCTCCCGTGCCCCCCCCCCCGAGCCCACCCCCCGCGCCCCCAAACCCACCTCCCGTTCCGGGCAGCTGCTGCGGGGATATCGGGGGCAGGAGGGGAAAGCGTCCGCCGGCAAGCTGCACCCACCCGGTCAAGGTAAGTCACTGTCACCCAGTCACTGTCACCCACCCACTGTCAAGCACCCAGTCACTGTCGCCCACCCAGTCACTGTCACACTGTCACCCAGTCACTGTCACCCAGTCACTGTCACCCACCCAGTCACTGTCACCCACCCAGTCACTGTCACCCAGTCACTGTAACCCAGTCACTCTCTCCCACCCAGTCACCCACCCTGTCACTGTCTCCCACCCAGTCACCCATCCAGTCACTGTCTCCCACCCCCGCAGTCACTCCCACGCAGTCACTGTCACCCACCCACGCAGTCACTGTTAGTCACTGTCACCCACCCACGCAGTCACTGTTAGTCACTGTCACCCACCCAGTCACTGTCTCCCTGTCACACAGTCACTGTCTCCCACCCAGTCACTGTCTCCCACCCAGTCACTGTCATTCACCCAAGGGGGGAGAGTGATGTGAGGTGCCAGGGGGGAGAGTGATGTGAGGTGCAGGAGGAGAGGGATGTGAAGTGCAGGAGGTGTGGGATGTGTTTGGTGTGCAGGGGGTATTGTGTGTTTGATGTGGAGGGGGAGTATTATGTGTGTGGGTGAGGGGGAGAGATGGGGGTATGAGAGATAGATGGGGAGTATCGCAAAGGTTGATAGTGAGGGGTTCTGGGAGAGATATGAGGATGATGAGGAAGGGTGCTGGGGGAGATATGAGGATGATGATGATGATGATGATGATGAGAGGTGCTGGAGGAGAGATGATGATGATGATGATGATTTTAACCGTGCGGCCCAATTTTTTTTTTCCTTGGAGCAGTTCAGCCCTTCTCACTTTACGAGTTGTGCAAGCCTGCAGTACAGTAATGACAAATGTACTATTATCCGGATATGGAAAATAGTGCATCTGCCCATTTAAAATAAAACATAAACCAGCAGCATAAAGTAAATAAAACTTGCACTTACCCAGGCCAGCGGGGACCCCAGACACCCACGGCAACCACCCTGAGGCCCCATGACACCCGCGGGGACCACACAAGGACATCTGGCCACCCGTGGTGACAACCGGAGGCCCCGGACACCCGCGGGGACCACTTGGAGACACCCGCCGGCCTCAGGATTGATACCAGTGCTTGAAAAAAAAAATACAGAAAAAATGGTCAGAAGGCGGTGCACTGCTAGGTGATAGTATTTAGGCTACCAAATGCAATTTGATGAAAAAAGTCAATTTAATAATCAAAAGCGGAGTTATACATGAACAAGAGCAACTCTGATGCATTTCGTTCCGGTAGGAACTTTGTCAAGAGTGTTATGGCTAAGTGCTCAGCTGATCCTCTAATTGGCTCAACCAATTCTCTGATAGGGTCAAATCCAATAGGTGTGTGCTATAACACACACCTGATGCTTAATATATTAAGTCTCTGCTGCTAAGAACTAAGAGAAGGGGAGAATGTAACACTTAGGCTGAGTCCATAAAGACTGCAGCTGTGCGGAGGCGCGCGGAGGGAAAGCGAGTGCTTTCCCTGGCCTTTGTGTGCCCGCCGTCCAGGGACGTGTCTGGGGCCGGGCCAGTGACGTCACGGAGCTGGTTCGCCCTCATTGGGCGAACCGCTCACGTGACCGGCCCTCCGTTCCCCTCAGTGCCAAAACTTAAATTGATCTGTCTCCGCGCCTCTGCACGCCTGCGGAAGCACCTCTTAAAGCCACCCTCATAAAGGGTGCCAGGGGTAAGTCCGAGGCCTCAGCACGGCTCAGCGCTATCTGCCTGACCATGTCCAAAGCCTTAGACAGAGGATCGCAAAGCACAGAAAAAACATATAAAAGATACAAAACAAACCACAAAAAGTAACTATTATGTCAAACTTCAAAACATAAAGTTATAGCAACATTAACATGGATACACAATAATAAAACCAAAAGAACCTTGATATGTATAGAAAAGCAATAATTGACTATAATCAGAAAGATATCATATCAAAAATCTAATGATATAAATAAATATAACTAGAAAGATCAAATCCAGATAAATACATCTCAAATGGAATTCTAAAAGTAACAATATAAGGTATGAAAATATATAGAAAAATAATAACTAATCTAATAAAATCAAATCACATAAAGGCATACAAATATAGATAATAAAATAAAAATATAATTATTACAACAGCCAACTTCTCCACATCTCAATATTATGACTATACATAATAGACTATCATATAATCATATGAATAACCATATGTATTGGTGCACAAATTTAAGTGCATACATCTCTTAATATCTACACATAGTTATAAGATGTATAAGAAAGTGTCGTGTAATTGTACATAAGAGCATATATAGACAGAATCATGAATTGAAAATATTATTTGTTCAAATTAGAATAATCATAATTAATTCAATCAATCATGTGTAAACAAGATGTGCACGTTTAATAGAAAAAGAGTACACATTATAAGAAATGTATTGGAAATAATCACATCTTAAAGCACTATATAAGGGAAACTCAATCTGTTAGAAAATGCTTGCGTTCCCAATCAGTATTAATTCTGAAAGGGCTAAGAGTATACAGGCATCCCCCGGTTTAAGGACACTCACTTTAAGTACACTCGCGAGTAAGGACATATCGCTCAATAGGCAAATGGCTACTCACGCATGCGCCTGTCAGCACATCCTGAACAGCAATAACGGCTCCCTACCTGTACCGAAGCTGTGCACAAGAGGGGAGACTATAGAGCCTGTTACACATGTGTTATTTACATCAGTTATGCACGTTTATGACGATTGCAGTACAGGACATGCATCGATAAGTGGGAAAAGGTAGTGCTTCACTTTAAGTACATTTTCGCTTTACATACATGCTCCGGTCCAATTGCGTACGTTAATGCGGGGTATGCCTGTACATGGTATAAATCCAATACATTTCAAGAAATGTCTGCTGCTGCTCCCACGATGTCGCCACGGTCCACCTCACCCTCTGCAGCGGTCTTCCTCACATCCCCCGCCGGCAAGAGTTCAAGTCTTCAGCTGCTCGCAAATTACCCGGCGCCGGTTCCAGCCCCCCCTGCTGCCGTGTCCGAGTAATTTCCCTGTAGCTTTAAAAGCAAACTGGTAATTACCCAGTACTCGGTACATCACTACTGTCAATGTCCCGCATGGCTGAGCGGCCACATCAATGTACCTTGCTCCTGCCACTGCTCTGTGTCCCACATCCGCTGCTCCATCTTTCATAGTCCTTTGACATTGAAGAAGGTACACAGGACTCATTTAAAGATGGTGCCGGGGTCAGAGCGCACTCGACGTAAAGTAAAGCGCCGGTGGCGGTTCTAGAATGTTGCTGCATTTACCTTTTTGCCACCCCGGGCTCCTCCTCTTGCAGCGTCCCATCACGTGGCGACGTGTTTCCATGATAACAGGACGTAATGTGGCAGTGCGTCGCCATGTGAATTTGCTGTGTTTTTGACGCCACGACGCTGAAGGAGATTGGTCACCACATTTTTAGTCTGCCTGCGGTCCGATAATGTCTTGGTCCGGCCCTGCTCATCAGTGCCAGAAGATAAAGGTTCTAATTTAGACTGACAACAGGACAGCGGTGTCGTACATAAACAGGATGGGTGGTACTCCCTCCAGAACCCTGTGTAGCGAGACACTGAAATTTGGTCATGGACACTAGCAAAACAAATTCACTAATAAGCAATGTTTCCTCCAGGAGAAACAAACAAGATAGCGGATGCACTATTGCGGCCGAGATTAACTCTCAGTGTATTATCTCTCAGGAAACATTTGGGGAAATTAACATAGATTTGATCCCCAATTCATCCTCTGCACAGATCCGGAGCTTTGTAACATGGATCTGGACAGAGGGCGCATGGAAGATGGGCGCATTTGCATTTCCATGAAGCGCTCTCAAAATGCCATACACCTTTCCTCCCTCATCCCTAACCCCAAGGGTATTAAAAAAGATTAGTACGGACTAGGTTCAAGCATTGTTCCTAGTTTACCTAGTATCGACGGCGAAACCATTGTTCCTAATAATCCAAATACTCAAAACAGTCCAGACGATTCAATTGTGGAACACCCTCAATTGCTTCATGGGAACAGAAGACCTCCTACATTAGCAATCCGGTTGGACGGACAAATGTTGGCGGTGGAATAGAGCTATCTTTAACAGCTTAGGAACTAACTAATCCCCCAGTAAGACCAAGGACCAGGAAAAGATATAAGGCTATAATTCAGAAGTTTAGATTTTGGCGTAAAGCTAACAAACCTGGAACACAATTGAAACGGTCTTAGATTTCTTAGACGATAAAGTTCAAGAGGGTTTGGCAGCTTAAACACATAACTTTGTACAGATTTAGGTAATTTTATACCAAATTTGATTTCCCAGAATTTATATATCCGCTTGTAAAGAGGGGCTACTTTGTCTACACCTATAAGGCCCAGTAATTAAACAACTTGGGACATTGAGCCACTACCTACTGTATGTATTTGACTTCGTTGGATAATACTTCTATAGACTGACTATAAAATTATCCTCTCTTCTATCACTTGAATTTGCAGCCAGGGGAGCGGAGTTAATTTTAATTCACGTATCTGATCTCTGGCTGGTTCATACTCTGGAGCATTTCCACATAAAACTAAAAGGAAGAACAAAAACAGGGCCAATGGAAAAGGTGCCAGTTGAGCTGGACTTGTCAATGTACTTAGAGAAAACAGCCAGAGTAAGGCCGCGCTTATAGTGCCGGCAACGGCAACCATTCGCCACTAGCAAAAGTTAAACTTTAGTTTTAAGCGACGTCGCTGGCGACAAGGGCAGTGACATCATGAAGGGGGCTGGCAGCGTTCTCTGATTGGTTTAGAGACACGTGGCGACTGTCTCTAAAAAATCAGCGACAAAAGCAGTTGCTAAGGGTATCACATTACCAATAATTATGAGGACGCCCAGATGGGCATCTGCTTGCACCTTTGTGCATTATTGGAGACTGTCCGAATCGGAGAAAGTAAAAGTTGCTGTTGCTAGGTGGCAAACCTCCCGAAGAACAAAACATTTGCAGGAATCAATTCCTTTGTTTTAAGGAAAAATGATTGTCACCTAGCAACAGCGACCCACCCCACCCTCCCAATGTAGATAACCTGATGGTTGCAATGGTTATTTTTTTTCAAGTAACCAAGTTGGATCTATTTTATAGACGTAAACAAAGTAGACCTTCCACCAGGACAAAGAGAGGCACAGAAGCAGGAGAGCACTATTCAGAACCAGTGCAAGTTGAGGAACAAGCTAATTTTCTTTATTTTCCCTAGTTGAAAAAAAAAAGGAATAGACAAAATTCGTGTGGTTTTAAAATCTTTATTGCTTATTTAAGATTTTCAAGCATCAAACTGTATCTTATTGTAGGTTAAGTAGCTAATAAGATAGGGGTTCTTACTTTATATTAAAAAGGTCAACTCTAAGGATTGTCATCAATCTAATATATATACGGAAAAATCTAAACCTCTGGAGGAACTGCTAGTCACGTGATCGGTAGCCCACGACTAGAGCATTTTTTTGCTGAACAGTTGATCTCCGGGACGCCGGCAATCCTTGTCCGTAGAACCAAGTTAGTTTGCAGGTCATAGTTTCCTTTCAAATCTGTTTTGCCACTCCCTTGTCTGGGGCTGCAGATCATTATACCAGTTGTCGAGATGTAAGATTAGCTTTGTGGAGGTAATTTCTAAATGAGGGAGCTAGAGATAGTTGGTGTGATTTTGTAAATTACAATAGCTGGCAGTGGCTGAGCATGATAACATGTTAAAAATGTGTTTCTTAAATTAATACAGTGTACTTTAAATGCTGAGGAATTTTTCAGTACTGGGTTTCTTTGACATGTGAAGTTCTATGTATGATAGGGGGGACAATTTGACCACATCAGTCATGTAGCTTTAATTCCGCAATGTCTTACTCTATTATAATTTTTTTGCCTAAACCAGTGGCTGAAAGAGTCCCCAATGATGTCATAATGGGTACCATTCCCCTTATGCTTTGACTCAGCAGCAGACAAAATACAGTGCAGTCTTAAACAAGAATTTAATCTGATTTAATGATAGAAGCCTCAGTCAGATTATTATTATTTTTTTTTTTTTTTAAACCCCCATACTAGTGAAAAACGAAACATTGGTCAAGCTGTTTTTTTTTTATCCAGGGCAAGAACATTGCATTACTATTAACTATAGTCGGGCATAAACTTTTATTTTATTGCAATCATGTTCAGTAGACTAAAAATTATGACCTTCTTTTTAAGCATATTTTAATCAAGAGTTCTGATATTTTTTATATGAATGAGGCCTGCAAAATTACATGTATTGAAAAGGTTAATAGAAAAAAAAATATTTTCGCAAATTTTCCAAAAAGGATTTTATTTTGTACTCTGAATTTTTTTTTTTTCGTCCTCATTGAAATGAAGGGAGCCAAAATCTTAAAACAGGGACCAAGAGCAGACATTTTGTAAAGGCCTATTTCCGTAGCACTACAAACTATTGCACCGCAAAAGGGTTAATCTTTATACTGGCTTAATAATTAAGGAAGTGGTTAATGTGGAGGGAAGTGTCTGAAATTCAGCTCAACAACCAAGTAGCAATTCAACAAAATTACCACATTGTGCATTACTAAACTAGACAATGAGTGCACAGGGGTGGCAAAAACATTTCAACTCATTCATTGCTGAAAAGACTTCAAATACTATACTCCACACAAAGTACTCAATTAGAACTTTATAGGATGTACAGTAAAGTTTCAGTAACTCTGAGCAAGCTATTACAGTAATGTTAAAGCACTTCCATGTAACACATCCTTTCCTATCTTAACGGTTGTTTCAGAATTTATATAAGCTTGCACATGTATGGCCCAAATAACAAAAATCTGCAAATGTTCAATATCATGGATAACACACCATATACAGTACTGCTTTTACAAAAAGAAGGTTATGGACCCAGGCTAGGGACGATTCTATGTTTTTATTAATTGGGGTGATAAGTCAAACTGTCTGGGGGACAAAACAGGATAAACCTAGGATAGCCTCAGATAGGCTGAATGCTGCGACAGGCTGAATGCTGCAGCAGACGTTTGTGCCATGCATAACACTGCACACACTGGTTGGATATCAGCCCTGAATACAAATACATGAAAACACATGAACTTTATGAGAATTAATTAGACATCCATGAGGTTTCAAAGCTCTGGACACTATAATTTGATCTTTGAAGAACTGTAATGTTGATATCACAACCTATTTTTTTTCTAAGACCGGGACGGTTGCTAGAACTGTGAATTAATATTAAATCAGTCATTAAAAATACAAGTGACCAAATCCGTTCAAACGACCAGAATATTGCATTAAAGAAAAAATTCACAAATCAAGTCTTACCAGTGTCATATTAAATTCCAGCAGGAGCATTTACAACATAGAATATATTACCACAAGATGCAACAAACAAAACAATACATGAAGATATACCAAAAACATGACCCTTGAAAAGTGGAGGAGTGGCAGGGGGGGGGGAGGGGTGAGAGCGATATAAGGCTTCTGAAGTGCCATATGGTGGGTGAGCGAAATCAGAAGGCAGAATAATGGGAGAGAGTGACACGGGGGGGGGGTTGAGAGGGTGACAACAGGGGGGAGGGGGGAGTAGTATATGGGGTGTAGTACCTCTCTCATCAGTTCACCCACTCCTCCCCCCCCCCATGCAGTCA
This sequence comes from Ascaphus truei, assembly GCF_040206685.1. NCBI lineage: Eukaryota > Metazoa > Chordata > Amphibia > Anura > Ascaphidae > Ascaphus > Ascaphus truei. Next base: position 312,698,037 of record NC_134483.1, on the reverse strand, counting down.
CAGAGAAAGCAAGGTGTGGGACTCAACAAGCCAGACCGACCTTTCCTGCATGCGACCTTTCCTGTTGGCATATCCAACGCTTTACAATGCAACCCTATGGGCCGTTTTTCGACGCCGGAATGCGTTATCCAATGCCACTGATTAACATGGGACTCACTTTACAACGGTTCCACTATCCAACGCTACTTCCAGAACGGATTCCGTTGGATAACCGAGGACTGCCTGTATTGCAGAAGCAATTTCATAGATACAATTAGTAATAAGCTATCATGCAGTTTTTAAATAATTACATTTAAAAAAGGCACACAAAATAAATGGTTTTACATCAATTTGTTTTCCAAAACAGAAAACTACTGGACTATTTCACAATAGCGAAAAAGCAAACTGTGAACAAAAAAAATATTTGGGCCTTTTACAAAGGCTGTAAGGTGTTAAAAAAAAAATACTACCTGATTCTGTTCTAGCATATCCCTTTAGCTCCAATCCAGTTTAAGGTGGGAATTCTGCTTTAATCTATTACAATTTCTGTCAATTGCTCAGTTATCGGCCCCACGCAAGAATATACTTTTGTTTTGGTCTATTTGAATGGCATTCTGCCCACACAAAAGCCACCACTGAGCTCAAAATAACTTGCATTTTTATTAAAATTTGTATTAAGTATTTCTTTTTACGTAGTTGCAGGCTTCAACATAATGGGCCTTCCCACTCACTAATTATAATCAGCATTCTACTGCTTAGAACCGTTCACAAAACCAGCACATTGCTAGGGCAACTTATCAGTCGCCCATCTGAAAGATTATAAACACATTAAAAAATCAAAAGGATTGTTCTTATGGTAAATCTCATGCCACTTCCTCAGTGAAACGGTCCCTATCTTTTACCCTTTCATGTCAAAGATAACAGATATTCATAGAACAATCATTTTGTAAGGCGCAGTTAAAACTTAGACCAGGGATCTTCAACAAACAGCTCACAGACTGCACAGAGCCTTGATCTGCCTTTGGACTCTGCCCCTGCCAAGTACATACTCATTACATAGGAATCCAAGCACAATATCGTTGCACTAAAACGTGCATGTTGTATATGGTACACATTGACAATTATAGCAAAATGTTTAAACTAGTGTCATTATATGTACCTAAAAAGTCCAGAAACATGTGGCCTTTCTGAAGGTTTTGATCTGACCTCTTTGGAGAACTAGCTAGAGACAGGACTTGCAGTGAACCAATAAGGTCAGTGGGCAAAATGATTAGTTTATGTATGTATATCTTTATATAGCCCAAAAGTGTACACAGTGCTTCACAAAGAATACACTACAGGGAATTATTATACAATAAGTGCAGAAAAATCAGACAATAGGAAAAAAAATCCCTGCCCTGAAGAGCTTACAACCTAAGTGGTAGATGGGAGACTTAAGACAGCAGGTGGGGGAAGAAGTGCTGTAGATGTGAGAGCAGGTGTTAATATGGCTGGGTCCATGATTAGGAGAAATCCCCAGCAGCAAGGAGTAAAGTGTGAATAGAGGATTTTTGAAGGTGCGGTTTATTGAGGTAAAGAAGTTGTTGGAAGGTGTATAAATAATGGTGCAGTGTATGGGCACAGGTTGAAGGGAGATAAAGAAAATGTGGATAGGTGGTGTGTGGAAGTTGGAGAAAATGTGAAACGTTTACAAAAGGAGTGAGGAAACGGCAAACAAAAAAAAACGCAATAGGGAGGGCATAGTGAGTTGCAGGAGGATAGGAAGAGTACAAATTATCAGAGCATTTAGAAAAGTCAGGTTCTCAGTTGCATAGATGTTGTAATGCAGTCTAGATCTTCTTGTAGTCTTCACCTCCAATTCTAACTCCAGACACTAAGATGTTACAGTCAAGATAGACTCGCTTAAATACGCTAAACACATTCACTTAATTATGGGAGGGGTCTATACCAAGCAGTCATCTACTCACCTTCCATAGATTTACCTCAGGTAAAGCACTGCCTAGGGACAGTATGTCTCAGGAGCAGCTACTCCGTGCAAGACTTGGAAGCAGGGGGTCTCCACAGCTGAACCGCATTGATTTCAGCCGAGAACCTCCTGCTTTCTGAGGTACGTGCCTCTGTAGGGGATGTCCGTATTTGTCCCAGTGCACTGGCAGATAAGTACCCCTCCTCCAGCACCATATTATTGAGTGCATGTACCCCTCTCTATTACAGAGAGGCACTGATCCTTGCCATCAAGCCAGCCCTGCCTACACAGGCAAGTATCTCAGGAAGCAAGGGGTCCCCAGAGCAGAAATCAATGTGGATCAGCTCTGGAGACTCACTGCTTAAAACCTAGGCGGGGGAGAGAAATACAAATAAAGACTAAATAGTGCTTCCCTAAAGGCTACACAACCCAGGGACTGGCCTGAAACCAAGTATGCTGAAAGTGTTCAATTCTACAACTGGTTGCTTTATTTACAAAATTACAGAAGTGTGGTAATATCTACACTAACCCTTATATTAAAGGCCACTTAGTGATCTTAACTTATCAACCTTTATTTAAAATAAATATACAGAAGTCAAACAGCTTATTGCACAAAGTGTCTTTATTCCATTCAACAAATATTGAACAAGAGGGAAGACAAGTCAACACAAAATATTCCCTTTAGTTTTTGGCATCCCAGGGTCCAACAGGTTATTGGTTGCCCTCCCTTTTCTTTCACAGTGCATATTGATCTCCAATAAGATCAGACAATTCTCCCCTCCAAGCCATTGTCAGGTGGGAAGGCTCCAAGTAAAGCACTCATTTCTTTTTTTCTTGCTCAATCGCTGCAGAATGGGAAAAAAAAAAAAATGTTAGCAATTCCGCATCAAAATTGCATTGTCAAATTAAAATCTTCTACCCACTTTAACCTTAATTATAAGTGATATCAAAGGCAGCAGAAGAGTTAATTATATCATGTGATAAGATTTCAGATTTAGTCATTTCAAGATAAAGGATAAAGGATAGAGGTATATATATATCTAACACAATGAGATTGACCATTTAGACGGCACCCACGGGGGCTGTGACTAGGGTTTATACAATGTACACTAACGATTTTGCTTGTACAACACCCCCACACAAAAAAAACGCACACACCCCTATATGGTTCTTGCACTACCGACTGCATGCATTTTTGCAGTAAAGGTCATGTATTCGTAACATGCATAACTTCTGCACATTACTAAACTTATTTGTTCCTGGGGATGTCGGCCTTGCACAGATAAGCTGCAGATGCAAGTTACCCAGAAGTGAAACAGCAGCCACCGCCACTGGAGGAGATGTGCAGGAAATGAATGCAGGGTGTGTCCGAGTGCAGAGAGAAACCCGTTACAGAGGCTGGAAGGGACTCACTTTCCTTTGTGGGCAGCGTGTTCTTCTCCTGCGTTTCAGTTTTCTTCAGCTTGGCTTTGTCGAACTGGTCAATTTCGGACAGAACTGGCTTGTCTCCCATTTTGGATGTGGAAGCTAAACTGGAGCTGGGACAATGCGAGGGACAAGGTTACCGGACAATGAATGTGACACACCCGGTGACTATCTGATCTGAGAAGCGTTATATGGACTAACCACCCACGCAAGTCCCCGTTACCGGACTTTGGCTATGTCGTCTGCTCGTGATCCAATACCCAATCTACATATACATCAGACACAATCCAGTCTGCACATGCATCAATTAAAGCCACACCCAGAAGTCACCCAAGAGACGTTGATAATGGTCAGGACATTGCTAGTGAGATTAGCATTAGAAATAAAAAGATAGCTCTCCCCTTACCTACAGCCTACACTCCCGAGAACCCCGCCCACTTGATACGCAGATCATATTAAGAATATGGGGTAAACCGGACCTTTAATTTATGAAGCCGTCTAATGGTTATTATTCGGTGTAACCAACGGATAATGCAGCACTTTAAAAGGCTGTGAGCAAAATGACAAGAGGTCTCAAAACGACGAGACCTCTCGGGAAGCCCCAAATGAAAGAATCAGAAAATGTCACAAAGCCAGCATCCCGCCACTGAAAAAAATAAGAATAAACACGCGTGGAAGATGTGCGATGCTGCGCTCCCCTTACCTGGCAATGCGGGTAGAAAGTATGGATTCGATCGTTCCAAATCTGCTGTTCGCACACGAGGAACAATGGGTTAGAATGCCACGGCCCCTGCCTTAAATAGCAAACCCAGCCCGTTGTCTACGTCACCGCCTCACCTCATTGGGAGACAAGCCAGGCAAAAGGGGGAGGAGGAGGAGGCGGCGGCAGCAGTAGTATCAGTGTCACGTGACCCGGCTGCCGCCCCTACTTTTCCACTGATGGGTCGGAACCGGCCACACGTGGGACCTGAGAACAATAGGTTGTGTGCAGTAGTGAATGATGAATAGACGCATTGTGTATCTGGGGTCTACTTGTTGGGAGCGAGTATCAGTCGCCCCAGCATCCTTTTGAGCACAGCAGACATGAAAGAAAACTCCATCATTCTCAGTGCTACATTGTAATTATGTGCTAATGAAGGGAAAGCGTGTGTCATTTATAACACCACTATTTTGAATTGGCAATTAGTGAAAGACATTTTGTTGTTTCGTATTGCCTTGCAGGCCCATTATGTGCAACGAAGGGTGAAATCCTCCCCCCACCCAATGATATGTTAAATATTTGGTTAAAAACATTTATTATAGAACTTGCACTCGCCTACACATATTTCTTAAGTCATAGGTGCAAAGGTCCAGTACCAACATCGCTCTGGTACAACAGTATATACACAATCCAGGGTTTGACCTCCACTCAGGGCCGCTGACAGCTTTCCTGGGGACCTAGAACTATAGTTTGTAGTGGGCCCCTCCACCCTCTGGGCCCCCCCACCCCTTGACGACCTAGCGAGACACCCCATTTCTCACATCCCCATCTCTCTCCCACACCTCTCGCCCCCACCTTTCTCCCCATACCTCTCACGCCCTCACATCTCTCTCCCTCTCATGACCCCACCTTCTGCTCCCTCTCACACCCCCTCAAACAATATCCCTCCCCCCCCCCATAACACACACACTACCCTTAGGTAAGGGGGAGGCCCCCGGTGCCGCTCCTATCTGGAAGTTAAGCCCAACGGCAGGAGCGGGGCTTACACTGGAGGCTGGGCCCACTGTAGGAAAGGAGAGCGCGGTCCACTGCAGGAGAGAGAGCTGGGCCCCGGCACTATAGTTGCCACCTTCTACTGAGGGCCAACCCAGAGATATATATTTTTGAAATGTAGCGCTTACCTCCAGCGGTGTCTCCAGGCATACTCTGGCATCCTCCGGACATCTCCCCAAGCAACTTCAATCAATATGGCTGCGTGGTGTCAAATGGCGCCATGTTGCCATGGCAACGGGACACTGTGATGTCATGCGGCGTCAAGTTGCCATGACAACGGGACGCCTTATGGTGCCTAGATGTCACGTGATGTCACATTGCCATGGCAATGCATCACCGCATGACGTTAGCGTCTCATTGTCATGGCAATGGGTGTCACGTGATGCGGTTACTTCATGTAGCGTTACCTTGGCATGGCAACGTGGCGCCTTTTGATGCCGCGCAACCTTATTGACAGTACTTGCAGGGGGAGATGCCGGGAGGATGCTGGGAAACGCCACCACGCCCACCACCACCCAGATGTTTACTGGGTAAACCCGTAGCCCAGAGATACGTGGCCAAAACCCGTAGTCTCTGGGTGAAACCCGGATTGTGGCATCCCTGCCCGGCACCTGGATGCAGATGTTGTGCCCGACATCTGGACCACCGCAGCCGCCAGGCCCAGGACAGCGAACCCGGCTCTCCTCCCTTGTCGGCGGTGTCACGAGAGACCAGGCAATTTACACCTTTTTTTATCAGGATCATGCATGGAGCCAAACGAGTTAATGAAATAAATTGTACATTTATTCACAGGAATCGGCAAACACACAATGTTACACAAAATACAGCAAAAAGACACACTTACTTGGGAATTGGGGTAACAACCTAGACTCTCCTAGCTGCACGGAATCCTATCCCTGATAATAGTTGCAAAACAGGACAGAAAATATTCCGGGTAGCTTTTCGCTGAAGCAGCCCTTTTCTTGCTGGAGAATTACAACTGCAAAACTGGAGAGCACTTTGGAGAACTAACTATCTCATGGCTGCAAGTGGTTATAATACCTCTCACTTTCATTACAGATTACTGCCCCCCCCCCCCCCTAATCAGGAGTGTGAGAAAAATCTCTATAGCTAATCAGAGAGAAGCTGGTATGAAGCACAGGGTTAGCTGGAAATCTGAATGAACCAAGGGGCATGTGCAATTTGGCACTTCTGGTCCTTTATTCCCTCAATGCCACCCACGGCAACAGGCCCGTGCCAGTCTGGTGGGCCAAATGGAAATTCAAAGAGCGTCCATTGACCTGAGGACGTGGGTACTTGACTTCTTCCCTCCTGTCCAAATGGTTTTGATACCTCGGACTTCCTCTCTGACTTTTGATCCCCACTGTATGAGTAGACACCGTGGCACTGTCTAAGAGTCCCAGCTCAATATACTGTGCACAAGCATATGTTGTAAAACACACTGTTCCCTAAAATATACACTTTAAAAATATCCTAAATCATTGGATTATGGGAAATAGAATAAGAAGCTGCATGTTATTTCTTACTAGCCATATTCCCCACACTCTATACAATACTTAGGACAGGACTTTTAAAAGTCCCCTCACAATCTTGTAGCTGATTGGTGTACCTCCAGAACCACTATACCAGTTCTGGGTGACCTGAGCATTTACCGGGTATCCCCATTAATCTAGGGATCCTTGACTGTTTCAGGGACACCTCACATCCCTATGCCCCATTTACCCTTCTGGGTTGTGCTGAAGCAGGGAACTTAGTGGTGAGTCATGCCCTAAACAGCTTCTGGGTGACCTGGGCATTAAATGAGTATCCCCCTTAACCTAGGGACCTCTTGACTGTGTCAGGGACACCTCACATCCCTATGCCCCCTTTACCTTTCTGGTCTGTGCTGAAGCAGGGAACTTGGCGGTGAGTCGCGTAACTGTTTTCAAGGGAGGATTTTGACCGGAGGTCTGTGATTTTGACCGGAGGTCTGTGCCTATATGTCCGCAGGAATCTGACTTGATTCCCAGATACATTTTTGGGGTGGCCAGCAACTCTGGGCCCCGTCTACCTAGACACAATGTGACAACACTTTTTTTTTTTTTCTTTCAACAAAAGTTTTTATTGGGTGCATGGTACAGGCATAGAAGAATCTAACAACGTTGTCTTACAATTCGGTATCCACAACACCTCATCTTTCACCAGAATGGACCAATCAGACTCACAGGGGAGACCAACCGACTGACAAGACCACAGACAACGACAGTGGGAGGGGGGGAGGGGGAGAGGGGGGGGGGGAGATGCAGCACGGGGAGCACCAAACTCCTTATCCTCTATATGGCCAACACCATCTTGGCAGAGCCCCCTGCGTGTGGCCCTTGACCCCCAGTCAGATAGTTGCTAGACCCGGTTGACCCTACCTGTCCCTCGACTGCCTATAGTCTGTACCGGCACATCAGAGGAGAATGCATTTCAAGCTATCAGAGCAATATATTGGTGCATCCACCCCTCGGATATCAGACTGGGCCAACCACGGCGACCAGACCTTTAGAAAGTTTGCGCCAGTGTCGTTGACCAGATCGTCAACTGCTCCATCCGGCAAACGTACCAAATTCTATTCCTAATTTTTGGGATCATGGGTAACTCGGGTTGCTTCCACAATGCTGCGATTTTGCACCTCAGGGCTGTTGCAAAATGTGCAATTAATTTGTGCTCCGATCTATTCAGCCCCTGGGTGCATCTGGCCAACAGGAACAACCAGGGATCCAAAGGGACCATGAGGCCGAGAATTCTCTGTAGCCAATTCCTAATGTCCTCCCAGATCGGGGCCACTTTGGCGCAACTCCACAGCATGTGCAACAAGTCTGCCTGTTCCCCACATTGTTTCGGGCACAACGGGGGTAGTCCTTGACAAACTTTGCCAATCTCGTCGGGGTGAGGTACCACCTCATCAGGACTTTATATGCATTCTCCTTTAACGTGGTGCATATACAGCTTTTTGCCGCCACCAGTACTATGGTGTCCCAGTCTTCGTCCTCTAGTGTCTCCCCTAAGTCCGCCTCCCACCTGTTCCTGTAACTAAGTTTATTGTCGCCGTCCTTCGCAGGACAAACCACCTCTCTATAAATCCTAGAAGTAAGTCCCTTGTGTTACGCCGGAGTAACCCGCAGACCATACCTGTCCCTAGAACTGAGGTGGCAGGTATGAATACACACACCGACAGAGCAAAGGACGTGTCCGGGTAGTGGTATTAGATGGTGCCAGGCCAGATGGGGAGTATTGCGTGAATACTTGCCGGTACCGGTTTTCCCAGAAGAATGGTTGTTGCCGTTGCCGAGATCAGGGGTAGGAGAAGTATGGAAGGATCGAGGTGAGAGCCGTGGTCGAAGGGAGCCCGAAGGTATGTAAACAGGAACAATCCGAAGTCGAGAGCCAAAGGGGGAAGTCTGCCAAGCCGCGTCAAAACCGAGAGAATCAAAGAACAAGCACTGTGAAACACCCATACAAAAACTATGACGAGCGAGGAAGCAAAGGACAGAGAGGGTATATAAAGCTGGAACAGACAACCAGGAGAGGGTGCGTGCCTGGAGGAGCCCAGGGAGCTTCAGCGCATTGGCTGCTGTTCTTAGAGCCCAGGTGACATTCAGCAAGAGCCAGATTGTAACCTTGCGGTGTTTGGGGGCGGAGCCTGAGCGGGGATAAGTTCAGGGGCTGTTGTGTGTGCGCTGTAAGTCCAACGTGCGCATTAGAGGAAGCAACGTGGGGTGCGCGCAGAGCGGCAATTCCACGCCGGCGGCTGCGGCATAGGGCGTGGAGGAAGTACCTCGTGGAGCGTCCTACCATGCCGAGGGGTAAGTGATGCAGCTGAAGAGGGCTTGCGTGGTTGTAGCGGCAAGGTCTGGGCAGTGTAAGGAAAGAGCCGTGAGCTCCGCCTGTGGCGCTGTGTGCTCACATTCCTAACAGTACCCCCCTTTTCAGGATCGGCCTCAGGACGATCCAAGAACGGCTCCTCCGGAAATTTCCTCCTAAAAGTCTTCAGGAGATGGGCGCATGGATGTCTTTGAGCGGAACCCAAGACCTCTCATTGGGACCGAAACCCCTCCAGTGTACCAAAAACTGAACCTGCACCCTGGAGATGCAGGAGTCCAGTAAGGCTTGTACCTCGTATTCTTCGTTATTGAGTACCGTGACTGGATCTGGCTTGCTGGTCTGTTTAGAAAAGAAACGATTGGCAATGTGGGGTTTTAATAGCGAGGCATGAAAAACGTCTGGAATCCTCATGGAGGGTGGTAGTTTAAGGCGAAACACCACTGGGTTAATCTGCTCCACGACGGGAAAGGGACCCAAAAACCTAGGAGCCAATTTAGGGGAAGGAACTCTCAAGCGGATGTTCCTTGACGAGAGCCATACTAAATCCCCTGGCTTGTAGTTGGGTGCCGGCCGACGGTGGCGATTGGCCTGAAGTCTAGCAGTATCGGCGGCCTTGTGGAGAGACGATTGTACCTTGGACCAAATGTCTTGGAGAGTGGAAATCCATTCGTCTATCGCCGGTACCCCAGAAGCAACATTGGAAATAGGTAAGCAGGAAGGTTGAAACCCATAATTGACAAAGAATGGAGATTCTCGGGTGGATTCGCTTCGGGCCGAATTGACCGCGTACTCTGCCCACGGGAGGAGTTGGGACCAATCGTCCTGGGAATCGGAGATGAAACATCTGAGGTATTTTTCCAGTGACTGATTAGTTCTCTCTGTCTGTCCATTGGACTGGGGGTGGTATGCAGAGGAGAAGGAAGAGACAATTCCCAGTCTTTTAGTGAAGGTCCTCCAGAACTTGGAGACAAACTGGGATCCTCTGTCAGAGACAATGGAAGACGGAATGCCATGGATCCTAAAGATATGCTCGGAGAAAATGTCTGCTAGGGCGGGAGAGGAGGGCAGTCCCTTGAGGGGGATGAAGTGGGTCATCTTCGAAAACCTGTCTACGACAACTAAAATGGTGTTGAAGCCCCTAGACCTAGGGAGATCGACTATGAAATCCATGGAGATATGCGACCATGGACGAGCAGGCACTGGCAATGGGAGAAGTCCCTGAGGTTTCTGTGGAAGTGTCTTGTTCTGGGCGCATACAGTACAAGTGTGAGTGTATTCCGCAATGTCTTTAGACATACTGGAAATGTAAAGAGGGTTAAGACTGCACTCCACAAATAAGATAAAACATACAGTTTACCGGTGCTGCTGGTTCAAGGAAGTACCTGCCAGGCAAAATCCAAAGTACACTCAGGAAAAAAGAGATCCAGCGCTCCACGGATTTCTAAATAAAGTAAATTTATTGTGCCACACAACGTTTCGACCAATAGGTCTTTCTCAAGTAACTAGGCTAGTCATTTGAGAAAGACCTATTGGTCGAAACGTTGTGCGGCACAAAAATATTTTACTGAATATTCACCTTGATAAAGGACTGTTAAGGTCCGAAACGCGTAGGTGTGTTTGTTATTTTGTCTGGATCCTATTAAACTGCTTATTTTTGGTACGTATCCCTGTTGGTGTCATTGCTATTCTACAGCTGGACTTGGTGCTTCGTTTTTTTCTTCACTGTTCTATAGGTGATAGTTGAAGCGAGAGAAGAAGAGTGCCCAGCGAGCTTGTCGAGGGCCGAGGCGACGTGCTCCTTCAATATACAGTACAGTAAATTTTTGTGGTCTGTTAGGATAGAAAAGGGCTCCTTTGACCCTTCCAACAGATGTCTCCACCCTTGTAGTGCCATCTTAACGGCCAATAACTCTCTGTTGCCGACGTCGTAATTCCTCTCGGCGGAGGAGAATTTCTTGGAGAAATACGCACGAGGGTGAAGTTTATCCTGGGGCGAGAACCTCTGTGATAGTACAGCCCCTGCACCACAGTCTGATGCGTCAACTTCTATTACAAAGGGAAGATCCGTGTTGGGGTGGCGCAGGATCGGTGCCGTGACGAATGCCTCTTTAAGGGCCTGGAAGGCGGAGATAGTTTCGGCGGACCAGGCAGAATGGTCAGCCCCTTTTCTAGTCAACGCTGTGATGGGGGCCACTAGGGTAGAGAAATTACGAATGAACTTCCGATAGTAGTTCGCAAATCCTAAAAAGCGCTGGATAGCCTTGAGAGTTTCTGGTCTGGGCCATTCCGTAACTGCCTGGAGTTTACCTGGATCCATCAAAAAGCCTTCATCCGAAATAATGTAGCCCAGCAATTGGGTAGAGTGTTGATGGAAGGTACACTTCTCTAGTTTGGCGTACAGCTGATGTTTGAGTAGACGTGAGAGGACATACGAAGTGTGACGAATGTGATCCTGGAGATTTTTGGAGAAGATCAAAATGTCATCTAAGTAGTGTGACAGGGTCATTGACTCTGTATATGTTAGCAGGAGATGGCAGTATGCATGCTTTCCAGTAGACGAGGGGTTAACCCAGCTTATTAAGCAGTCCACAGGTGATTCAAATTAAGCTAGTTCACCTGCTTTAAAACAGGAAGAGGAAATGCCTCTGGGGCAGCAGTCTCTCTCAGGTACAGAGAGAAGACAGAGGAGTGTTGACAGACAGACACAGGCTGCTCAGATTGATCCTGTCCCGAGGGGGAATAAAGCTCCCAGGTAAGGAGCCAACTGCTATTGTTGAACATTGTTGGGCTGGACTAGGTTAGCTAGCCAGCCAGGTACTGTAGATAGCCTGCACTTTTTGTTTAGTCAGTGCCCCGACCGGGGTTAGGTTTTTGTTTACGTTTTTAAAAGGACAGAGTACCCATTGTTTTAGTTAACCTTTTTGGACAAATAAATCCACCAGCACTATTTCACCAGAAAAGTCGTGTTGTCTCCTCACTTACCACGGCCATCCTGCCACAGTAGACAATAACAAAGATGTTGAGCACCTCACGAAATACGTCCTTAATAAAGTCCTGAAAGACAGCCGGGCCATTACATAAACCAAAAGGCATGACGAGGTACTCATAATGCCCACTGCGGGTGTTGAAGGCCGTCTTCCACTCGTCGCCCTGCCTGATGCGGACCAAGTTGTAAGCCCCACAAAGATCCAATTTGGAAAAGATCTTAGCCCCTCGCAGTTTATCGAAGAGTTCCGTGATCAAGGGGAGAGGATAGCGGTTCTTGATGGTGATACTGTTCAAGCCCCGATAATCAATAGATGGCCTAAGAGTGCCATCCTTTTTCTTCATGAAGAAGAACCCCGCTCCTGCCGGGGTACTGGAGGGCCGTATGAATCCTTTCTCAAGATTCTCCTTTATGTAGTCTTCCATGGCTTGAGACTCAGGTATCGACAATGGGTAAGTCTTGGACTTGGGCAAGGTGTATCCTGGGACCAAATCGATGGGGCAATCGTAGGACCGATGAGGAGGCAATTGTTCTGAGCGGAACTTGTTAAATACCTAGCGGAAAGGGTGGTACACGGGGGGAAGAATGGAATCCTGAGTTATTGTGTTAGCCAAGAGTTTGTGAGACTTCCCTGACCTCGGTTTCCAGGTAATTGGGGTAGGTGAGACCCAGTCAATTGGAGGGTTGTTCTTCTGCAACCAAGGTAGACCGAGGGTTACTGGTGTACCTGGGGCCTGGATTGGGTAAAGGACCAGGGTCTCGCTGTGGGAGTAGGTAGATAGGAGGAGAGGAACGGTCTGTAGCGAGATAAAGGCTGGAGACAGCGAACGTCCGTCAATCCCAACCAAGGCAATAGATTGGGCCTTTTTCACCAAAGGTATCCGGTTCTGTTTGGCGAAATCGAGGTCTACAAAGTTCCCTCCAGCACCGGAGTCGATAAAGGCAGCAGTAGAGGTGCGGACCTCAGCGCCTGCGAGAGAAATAGGAATCGTAAGTTTCTTAGGCAGTGCCTCCTTGGAGAGGGGACGAGAAGAGATAACGCCCAGTGAGAGCCACTCCATACTCACTGAGTGTTCCCATTTCCCGGATGCAAAGGGCATGCACAGACCAGATGTTCTGGAGATCCACAGATCTCTGGAGAAACACAGTCCACCGGCGTAGCGGTGTTGTCGTAAAGGAATCCGGATCTGTTGTACCCCTAATTGCATTGGCTCGGGAGGCTCCAGTGCCAGCTGCTGCAACGGGGACAGTCTAGGAACCAGAGGAGAGTTGGGGAAGGGTGCTTGGAAGGTTAGTGGCCGGGCATGCTGACGCTCCGAGCGTTGTACAGTACCTGGATGCGTTGATCAACGCGTACGGCCAAGTCGATGAGCGCCTCCAATTGGTCTGGCCTGGGTTGACGAGCAAGCTCGTCCTTGATGGACTCCGAGAGACCTTGCCAGAAGATGGAGACGAGCGGCTCTTGTCCCCAGTTCGTCTCGGCGGCGAGCGTGCGAAATTCCACCGCATACTGTGTCACCGATCTTCGCCCCTGAGTTATCTGGAGGAGGGAAACAGAATCTCCCGGCGCGCAGGGGAATCAAAGGCTTGTCGGAACTCACCCTTGAAGGCTAGGTAGTCTTGTGTCAGGTCCGGGCGCAACTCCCAGACTGGCGAGGCCCATGCTAGCACGCTGCCCGACAGTAGGTTGTACACGTAGGCTACCTTCTTCCGGACGGTGTTGTACTGAAGGGTTGCCATTTCAAATTGAACCTCGCACTGGTTAAGGATACCTCTGCATTTTTACGGGTTGCCGGCGTATGGCTTGGGAGGCGGTATCTTCACGTCCAGAGTGCTGGGTCTGACTGGTTACACAGCATGTGGAGGAGAAAGAGGTACAGGTGCTTCCGGTACCTGAACCGAAGGTTTGGCCATTTGGCGTGTTAGGGCCACAATCTGATCGTCCATGGCCTGGTTTTGCTGTATCAGCGTAGAGATTGCTTGCCTCAGTTCGGCCTTGTCTGCGTCTTGTGGGCTCGTCATAATGTTACGCCGGAGTAGCCCGCAGACCAGACCTGTCCCTAGAACTGAGGTGGCAGGTATGAATACACACACCGACAGAGCAAGGGACGTGTCCGGGTGGTGGTATTAGATGGTGCCAGGCCAGATGGGGAGTATTGCGTGAATACTTGCCAGTACCGGTTTTCCCAGAAGAATGGTCGTTGCCATTGCCGAGATCAGGGGTAGGAGAAGTATGGAAGGATCGAGGTGAGAGCCTTGGTCAAAGGGAGCCAGAAGGTACGTAAACAGGAACAATCCGAAGTCGAGAGCCAAAGGGGGAAGTCTGCCAAGCCGCGTCAAAACCAAGAGAATCAAAGAACAAGCACTGTGAAACACCCATACAAAACTATGACGAGCGAGGAAGCACAGGACAGAGAGGGTATATAAAGCTGGAACAGCCAACCAAGAGAGGGGGTGTGCCTGGAGGATTTCAGGGAGCTTCAGCGCATTGGCTGCTGTTCTTAGAGCCCAAGTGACATTCAGCAAGAGCCAGATTGTAACTGTCTGGTGTTTGGGGGTGGAGCCTGAGCGGGCATAAGTTCAGGGGCTGTTGTGTGTGCGTTGTAAGTCCAACATGCGCATGAGAGGAAGCAACGTGGAGTGCGCGCGGAGTGGCAATTCCGCGCCAACGGCTGCGGCGTTCAGCGTGGAGGAAGTACCTCGTGGAGCATCCCACCATGCCGAGGGGTAAGTGATGCAGCTAAAGGGGGCTTGCGTGGTTGTAGCGGCAGGGTCTGAGCAGTGTAAGGAGAGAGCCGTGAGCTCCGCCTGTGGCGCTGTGTGCTCACATTCCTAACACCTTGGTGTCTGTCCCTCTTGAACAGAGCTGCTCAAAATTTGTTCGCCCTGGGTGTTTTGGAATTTTAGTATAGAACGTTCGTATCTGGAGTTATCTAAAAAATTCAGAGTTTGGCATCTCTTTTTCTGATTTAATTTGCACAAAAGATTTTATTGATTTTCTACCCTCCAGATGTAAGAGCCTTGTGAGGCCCTTCAGTTTCCAGATTGCAAGATCCTTACTCAGCAGGCCCGGTTTCGAAATCAGGGTTACCCATAAACGGGGTCATTAAGGAGTGCCGCGTTGGGAGAGCACACCTATACCTTTCTACCCTCCCAAACTGCCAACGAGCTGCCCAGTGAGGAGAGCGGTTCACAGGTGGTCTTAAATACCTGTTTTGGTAGCCAGATTAAGTCCTGTAACTCCACAGGGGCACAGCACTCTTTTTCCAGTTCAACCCACCGTCTAAGGCTTGGGTGCATGTGCCACTGGGTAATATGAGATAATTGGGCCACTCTGAAATACGACAACAAGCAAGGTACCACCAGCCCTCCTCTTATAGTTGGTCTAATTAGCGTGCTAGTTTTAATGCATGGCTTCTTGTTACCCCAGACAAATTTCACCATAGAGGACTGCAGCCGGAGGATGTCCTCCCTGGCAACTTGTACCGGAAGTGTCTGGAACAGGTACAAAATTCTGGGGAGAAGATTAATTTTTATGCTCTGGATCCTGCCGATCCAGGAAATTCCGTAACCTGACCATCTTCTGAGATCCTCCTTCAGGGTCCTTATTAGTCTGGGATAATTTGCTTTGTATAGGGCGCTATAGTCTTTAGTGATTTTAACCCCTAGGTATTTAATGTAGGAGGCTTGCCATTTGAAATTGAAATTTACGTCAATTAGTTTTTCTGTGACCTTCGGCAGGTTTATGTTTAGAGCTTCTGACTTTGTCTGATTGATTTTTAAACCAGAGATCTTATTAAAATCCCCCAACAGGCTAAAAACATTCGGCTGAGAGGTAAGGGGCTGTGATAATGTTAAGATAACATCATCAGTGTACAGGGCCACCTTATGTGATTGCTCCTGAATTTGTATCCCTGTTATGTCTGGGCTGAGGCGGATATGCACCACCAAGGGCTCAATGCACAATGCGAAAAGAAGAGGGGACAGGGGGCATCCCTGTCTGGTGCCGCTCTTTATCTGGAATTCCTCAGACGGGAAGCCCGGGTGCCTAACCTTCGCCGTCGGTCCCTGTAGACGGACGTTCACAGAGGTACACAATTGGAGTCGTTATAATGTGAAATTATAATAGGCTTTATTGTGCCTTTTCCTTTTCATCAGGAAATTATCCAAACACAGGGGGGGAACAAAGCTTCTATTCACTTGGGAGTATTTCTAGTGAAATCCTTGCAATTAGTTCACATCTCCATTAGTTAAGCATTTCTCCCATCCCAAACACATAGCATGAAAATAAGCAGATATAAGCAGTCTCTTAATAATGAAAGTCTTATCTGTTTATCAGCTGTAGAGTAAGCTTCTCTGTTCTCCTGGAACCGCACCCGTGCGTGCACAGAAAAATATCAGCATCCAGGTTTAGAAGTCTTATTGGGTGTCTTGCAATCAGCTCTGCTGTGTGGCTGGCAGAACTCAAGACATTGTGGTGTCTCCAAAGGTCAGCTCTCAGTCAGAGCTAAGGAGTCAGTCACTTCCTATCTCAAAGGCAGGCTTTTTGTAAACAATCTAATCAGGCAGGTGGTGTTTAGTAATTAACTACCACACTGCTAGATTAAAGGAACATTACTGAACAGGGATAAGTCCCCTGTTAAAGTCCCCTATACAGAGCCAGAATTGCGCCCAACATTCTCCCACCTAGACCAAACTCCCCAAGGGTCTCTCTGAGGTAGGGCCAATCAATTCTATCAAACGCTTTCTCGGCGTCCAGACTTAGTACCATGGACGGAATATTTTTCCTCTGTGCCAAATTGATTAAATCTAATATCCGTCTGGTATTGTCTGCCGCCTGCCTACCGCATATGAACTCTACCTGGTCAGGGTGGACCAGCTTTGGCATAACCCGTTGAGACGGTTAGCCAATAATTTGGAGAAGATTTTAGTATCCGAATCAACGAGATAGGTCTATAGCTTTTACAGTCTGCTGGGTCCTTCCCTTACTTATGTATCACTGGTGACAACACTTTTATCGCAAAACATCCCTTGAAAATCATAGCCTGTGAATCGCCACTGGTTAGCACTCCTGGAATAGTAAAATACACAAATTCTTTATCGTTGCACAATCACATACATTTCATGTACAACCAATGGGTCCAAGAACTGACACTCTAAACCCACACATATGGTTCAGAGGTAACCAGCCGGGCATAATACCTTTATTGATGGCCTGGTTACCAATTCACCGTCACAGGCGACCCTGCCTGCACTCACAGTTAAACATGTGTAAAATGTACATATATTTAATTGTGAGTGCAGGTTCAACCCTGGATTTTTTATGTTAAATATTTGGGCCACCAGAACTTGATATCTGATCATCCTACAGAGAGTTACTGTAGGAATCACAAGAAGCTGTAGTGAAAAAGATTCAACCTTTTCATAGGAAGAAGGAAACCACAGATAGCAACACATCTACACACATGATGGTGAGAAAGAAAATATCAGATAAGCTTTGTACCATAGTAACAACTGCCACCATCTTATTTAATGTCTGTAGCACCATTTAATATTGGAAGTAACTAAAAGACAGGATTATCTACAACAGTGGCTCCCAACCTTTTTTACAGGCCATTGTGTAAACCCTGCTACAAAATATATGTTCTACGAACCCCTCAGCCTAATACATAAATGTTATTGATGAAAATATGAAGGCGCAAATAAGTTAATAAAGTGAAATCCAGTGCAGTGCTACATAAGTGAAAAAAAGCACTCACCACTGGTTCGTGTCAGTTGTTAAACCAAAAATGCAGTCCTTAGTGGTGACTTTACACTGTAGTCCTCCTCAAATGAAAACAGATATGGAGAACATAGCATAATAAAGTTTAATATGCATTAACAGAGCAGGGAACGTACAAAATGCACTCGCATGTTCCCAGTCTGTTTTACACAATGAGTGTCATAAAGGCACACTCCAGCCACTCTGGAATATCCCGAAACCACCGCGTCTTGTCTCAGATGTCTCGCTCAGCACCCTCGGCGATGTTCTTGCCGAAGTCGGTCCTTCCGCGTCTGGTGCGCGTGCACCTACAGTAGGCTGCATTAAGTTTTTTTGAAGACTTAGTTTAGTTTGCGCTTCTTATTTTTGTCAATCTACATAAATCTTATTGCCTACTCATCAGACTATTGCTAATAAAACTGTTTGACTGATCGCAGGCGGTATAGTGTACTGAGCTCGTTGGGGAAACATATGCTTAACAAGGCCCCAATCTGCAGCTCAGTGTGGGCAGACAGCATGGGTGGTATAGCTGTGAATTACAGCGGGACCTTCCAATGTCATGCACCACAATGCTTTGCCGCTGTATTTGCAAAGCATTGTGGGGAGTGACTTTGGAAGTTCTTGCTGTAATTGACAGCTAAGATGCAGTTTGGGCCTTACTAAGTGCACAGTGTTCACACCGGCTCAGGAACCCAATATACTCCCCGGGATCAGTCATTACAGATTTTGTGGGTGGGACCCCTTTGAGACAATGATGGAATCGCTAGGGTTTCCCAACCCCCCTGTTGGGAATCACTGTTGTAAAATTTTCAATAGCAGGGGAGCTGAAGCACAATCCTTTATTATATTAACCTTTGCCATGAGAGAAGCCGGTGAAACATTGCAAAACAGCCAATATGTTTATGTATTATTACTATGTCACTTATTACAACAATACATCCTTTATCCTCAGTTTCTCAGAGTCAATTATTTTGTTATATATATACAGTGTTCGACAATCCTATACATTTACATGCCCGGGGCGAGTGGATTTAACCTCTGGCCGAGTAAATATTGGCCCAAGCAGCACACGTGTTTTTTTTTTAAATTTTCCCTGCTCGCGCTGAAATTTTCCCTGCTCGCGCTGCCTGAAAAAAAAAAAAAACTCCCCCTACCTGACAGTTGATTGGCGCGCGCGCTCCCAGGCTTTGTGGGCGCGCGGCCAGGCTCTATATGAGCCCGCCCTCAACGAGCGGCCATTTTTCTGGACGGAGATATGTTGGAGAGTAAGTACTCTCCAATCCTCCATCCTGCGGCCCCTGTGCGCCTTCCCTGCAAGCCAAGGTGTTTCCCTGCTTCCCCCACTACCCCCCCACCCGATACCCACGCCACGGGCGGGTAATGGTAGTGTGGGTGTTCCCTCCCTTCTCTCCCCGGCTTCCCATGCCGCTTCCCTCGATACCCGCACTGATAGTGGGGTGTCTCCCCCCCCCCCTTCTCTCCCCAGTCCCCGTGCCGCTTC